>NC_080169.1:114179164-114256664 GCF_950295315.1 Erinaceus europaeus | reverse complement strand
CCAGTACAGGGGGGCGGTCCTTGAAAATGTCTGCATTCATCTCATGAAGCTTCATTTTGTTCTGACTGAATCTGCTTCTGCATGTGCCTACCTGGCCCCCTTCTACACCGAGACTCTGTGAGACAGTGCACAGGAGCAAGTGTCCGGCTCTGTCATGAACTGGAAGCTGTGTAAGATGAACACCAGTTACGTCCTCTAGTCCGTTCATCAGAAAACTTTAATCTGTGTACCAGATCAGCTCACAACCACTAATTTCAGTACACACGTGGGGCTGAAGAGATAGCTCACTGGGCAGGGTGATGTCTTGCCATGCAAACATTCAGACCCCAGCACCATATGAAAGGGGCTATCATGTCTCTCCTTCTCTCTATCTCTAATTTTCTGTGTCTCTCTTTGTGCCTCTGCATCTCTAGTCAGAAAGTGTAAGGTAAAAGTCACATTCATGCTACCCCTGCTCTATGAAATGATGATGATAATGATCATAAGAAGCAGAAGAACAATAATAATAAAAGGCATGGCACATGTTACCACGCTCAAAGACCCAAGTTCAGGTCCCTACCTGCAGGCAGGAGGGGGGCTACAAGAGCAATGAAGCAGAGTGGCAGGTGTCTCTCTTTCCTGACCTCCCCACCCCTCTAAATTTCTCTCTGTCCTATCAAGTAAAAGGAAAAAGAAAAAAATAGCCGCTGGGAGCAACATATCCATTGTACAGGTACAAAACCTCAAAGATAACCCTGATGGGCATAATAATAATAATAATAATAGCAATAATAATAAATATGTGTTTTAAAACATTTTATATTGAAGGTATAATATAATCATGTAACTAATATATTAAAATGTCTATGCAATTATATTAAGTTGTTGAAAAAGTCATAATGTATTCTATATTTTTCTATTCAAAAATGCATCATGACATTTCTAAAAACCCAATATTATACACTATATAATATAAAGCTATGCATATCTAGTATAAACATTATATATACAACATAATATAATACATATTGTGATACTGTTGAAGTTTTCTGATCTCAGACTTTCCAATACTTGTTATTAGAAATCTTACTGAATTATAACCCTGCCTTATGCTCACAAAATATATGTTTTTCTTGTTTTTTGTCTACAAGGTATATTCATTAGGCTAATTTACCACAAAGCCTGTATTTCAGACTCTGTCCCATTATCACAGTATCCTGCTCTAAGTCAAAATCCAGACATATTGAAGACTCCTGCCTATAGGCAGCAGAAGGGTTGGATTGTCACAGTGGTCACCCATAAATGGTAATGTTTGGATGTAGCCCTAAAAGCCTGGATATTGTGCATGGGATAAGTGGAATCAACTCAGTATCTTTTAAAAAATTTTTTATCTTTATTTATTTATTGGACAGAGACAGCCATAAATTTCTAGGGAAGGGGGTGATAGGAAGGGAGAGAGACAGAGAAAGACACTTGCAGCCCTGTTTCACCACTTAGAAAGCTTTCCCCTTGCAGGTGGGGACCAGGGGCTTGAACCTGGGTCCTTGAGCACTGTAACATGTGCGCTAGACCATGTGCACCACCACCTGGCCCCTCAACTCAATATCTTATGGCATCAAAAGAATATACCTGGCATTAGGACATTTGGATGACAGCATCAAGCACCCATATCCTGATGTTTTCACCCTTAGAAAAGTATTCTGGTCTTTGTCTTTGTAACATATAACCATCTGCTGTTTTGTCTGAACAATGTCACGCAATGCACAAGTTTTTACAAATAAATACTCCTTGAAGTTTGGGATGGACAGGGCACACACTTGACACTGTCCTAGCAAGGGATGTCATATGTGTGTGTTCCCACCTCACCTCTTCTGATCATCTGTATGGTAACTGTCTATAGCTACTTTCTTTCCACCCTGGGATGGAAAGTATCTAAGGTCAGGGCCTTGGCAATTGGTTGTGGCTCTCCACCCGAGTACTCTCTATATGCACCTTATATACTATATCAAGATATTATAACATCTAATATTATATTAATACATAATACGGGGGCCAGATGGTGGTATACTGGGTTAAGCACACATAATGCAAAGTGCAAGGACCAGGCTAAAATCCTGCTTTGAGCCCCTGCTATCCACTTGCATGGAGCATGCTTCACAAACGATGAAGCAGATCTGCAACTCTCTATCTTTCTCTCTCTTTCACTATCCCTGCCCCATTTCAATTTCTCTGTCCTAGCCAATAAAACAGAAAAAAAAAAAAAAAATGACCACAGGAGCAGTGGATTTGTAGTGCAGGCATCAAGCCCCAGCAATAACCTTGGAGGCAAAAAAAATGTAATATGTATTATATTATTTATGATATGGCATATAGTATATTGCCATATTTTATATAATAACTTTACAATAAGGTTTTGTGATTATAACACTAAATTATACTCTAAGTATAGTCTATGCATGTTAATATAGAATGTACTATAAATACTTAATAAGTCCTTTAGATGAAGAATTTCTAGGACAGAGCCACACCAGGTTTATTTTTTTATATTTATTTATTTCCCTTTTGTTGCCCTTGTTTTTTTATTGTTGTTGTAGTTATTATTATTGTTGTTGTTCATGTTGTTGTTGGCTAGGACAGAGAGAAATGGAGAGAGGAGGGGAAGACAGAGAGGGGGAGAGAAAGATAGACATCTGCAGACCTGCTTCACCGCCTGTGAAGTGATTCCCCTGCAGGTGGGGAGCCGGGGGCTCGAACCGGGATCCTTAAGCTGGTCCTTGTGCTTTGCGCCATGTGTGCTTAACCCACTGAGCTACCGCCTATCTCCCTACACACCAGGTTTTTATATGTGGTCTATAGCTACTTTTGTGCTATGGTGGGGAATTAAGTATTTAAGACAGAGATGTCTCTCCCCTGATCTAGTGTCATGTGTATGGCCTCTGCAGAAGAGTCTGCAGTCTCCTTTGGGTCCTTAACCTCTACCCAGCAGCTCATTCACAATATCTTTGCACACAGAAACTGTAGCAGCATAGGCTGTCATCTGGAATGTCAAGAGCTGACCAATCTTTGAGTTATTTAAGCTATAGTATAACTTAGTCACTTTTGGATTGACACATTCCATAGTGTCAATAAACTTATAAACAAGTTGTATAAACTTTCAATTTAAACGTTTTTCTGGTAGTTGTAGCTTTTTAAAAACTTATTTTCCATTTACTTATTTATCTATTTATTTATTTTCCTGATTACACAAGAGATAAAGACAAGAGCACTGCTCAACATTGACATAAGGCACCATGGGGGGGATTGAACCTGGGGTCTCTGAGGCTTCAGGTGTGCTAGTCCTGTGTACTACTATCTTATATCTATGGCCCAGTTGTTTTTTTTTTATCAAAACTGAAAACACTTTAACGGGCTCTATAATTACTTGACAACCTTTCACATAATTGTGTTGTTTCTTAGGATTATTGACAAAATTAGACTGGAAATCAGCAAATGGATTTCCAGACTTGGTTGTAGAACTGTGCACTGTGCTAATAGTTGGGGTTTTTCTCGGTCCAGAGCAACCTCTGGAGAGGAGAGGCCAGAGTCTTATTACCTTGTGACTGCGAGGACTCCATTGCTGAGAGCACAAACAGAGGAATCATGATGACAAACAGCACAATCACAAGAAAGATGAGCATCAGCTCTAAGCGAGTGAGATCTTTGCACTTTACTCTTGCCATCTATAAAATAAAAAGGAGAAAATAATAATTTCTGATTAGAGTTGTATTCAACACACAGCTAGCAAGGTTTTAGAAGGAAAAATCTAATTGCATACTAAAATAGAATGAATAGCAATGAATAGCACAGAGACAACATCCCAACATCACCACCATGGAAGAATAGATTAACAACTCCTTTTTTAAAAAAAAAAATCATTTATTTATTCATTTTCGTTGCCCTTGTTTTATTGTTGTAGTTATTATTGTTACTGATGTCATTGTTGTTGGATAGGACAGAGAGAAATGGAGAGAGGAAGGGAAGACAGAGAGGGGGAGAGAAATACAGACACCTGTGGACCTGCTTCACCGCCTGTGAAGCAATTCCCCTGCAGGTGGGGAAGCGGGGGCTCGAACCAGGATCCTTACACTGGTCCTCGTACTTCCATGTGTGCTTAACCCACTGTGCTACCGCCCAACTCCCTAGATCAGTAACTCCTATCTAATTTCATATTGCCTTTCTTCCAATTCATCTGTGTCTTCAAGCCACCACTGTTGCTTACTAGAACTGATGGGCACAATGTCATTTCAAGCCTTCAAACAAATACTTACCTCTCCCTTAGTCCCACACACTCTACCTGAGTTGACAGCTGTATGGCAGAACTCTGAAGATCTATTTACTTTTAACTTACCAGAGGTCAAAGGTGAGAGCTCCTCATTCTCTGTGAACTTAGAAAAGGAAAGGAAAAACAAGACTCATTCCTGTAACCTGACTACCATGTAGACCTCTTTCATATATGTTTGAAAAGTTTCTCTGACGACTCTGTCATGCAGTCAGTCCCTCCACTCCTGCTGAAGAATGACCTTGGGACTGCTGAGTGTGTCAGACATTTAGTGCAGTGCTGTATACTGATATCCTATAGGGGTGGCAGAGGGAGTGGCAGGTATAAATGAGGATAGTGAAGAAAGGGACATAAACAAAGTAGGGACAATAAGAAGGAAAATAAAATCACATACTCGGAAATGTAATGTTGGGAGACAGGCCGCATAAAAATTTTCAACTCTACAGTCTGGAGAACTCTCAGAAGGCTAGATGTGGACCTACCCTGTGACACTACAATTCCTCTCCTGGTGACATATCCTAAGGAACCAAACACACCCATCATTTGCATATACCTATGTTCATAGCAGCACAATTTGTAATAGCCAAAACCTGAAAGCAATCCAAGTGTCCAGCAACAGATGAGTGGCTGAGTAAATTGTGAACTATATACACAATGGAGTACTACTCAGCTATTAAAAATGGTGAATTTGGTAGTCGGGTGGTAGTGCAGCGGGTTAATCACACACGGCGCTAAGCGAAAGAACCGGTATGAACCATGTCCCAGTTCGAGCCCCCGGCTCCCCACCTGCAGGGGAGTCACTTCATAGGCAGTGAAGCAGGTCTGCAGGTGTCTATCTTTCTCTCCCCCTCTTTGTCTTCCCCTCCTCTCTTCATTTCTCTCTGTCCTATCCAACAACGTCGACATCAATATCAACAACAATACTAACTACAACAATAAAACAAGGGCAACAAGAGGGAATAAATATTTAAAAAATAATAAAATAAAAATTAAAAAAATAAATAAAAATGGTGAATTCACCTTCTTTACCCCATCTTGGGTAGAGCTTGAGTATCTCATGTTAAGTGAGGTAAGTCAGAAACAAAAGTGTGGGGAGCCACATGTGCCCTCAAGGTTGCTATTGTCTTTGTTCACAGAAGACCTTGCTTAAAAGATAAGTTTCTGTCTCCCAACTCCACTTCCCCATGAATCACTCAGGATCTTCCGGATAACAGCTGATCACCATGACAACATGCCATGTCAATCAACTGCCTCCAACTGCTAACTCCCCCCCTTGCCCCGGCCTTAAAAATAGCACCTTTGGTGCTAATAAACAGACTTGATCAGAATCCTGTCTTGTCTCATTTCTCTTGCATCTCTTGTCCTCATTCCCTCTCCCTCTTGTCCTTGTCCTCACTCTCTCTCCTAAGTTTACCCAGGTTGAAGGTCCCGCGGGATGGGACACAAAAGGATGAATATGGGATGATCTCACTCATAGACAAAAGCTGAAAAACAAGTTCAGAAGGGAAAACATTAAGCAGAACATGGACTGGAGTTGGTGTATTATACCAAAGTTAAGGATTCTGGGGTGGGGTGAGGGCGGTTTCAGGTCCTGGAACATGATGGCTGAGGAGGACTTTGTGGGAGTTGTATTGTTATGTGAAAATGTTGTACAGGTACAAACTATTATATTTTCCTGTCAACTGTAAACCATTAATCCCAATAAAGAAGTAATAATTTAAAAAATTCAACTCTAAACCACATGCTCCCCATAAGAAAAAAAACTAGTCATAACTCCAAAGCACTCTGTTTTCTAGCTCATTTTTGATAAAGAATAAATTTTTAATATGGAGAGAGGGAAAGAGAGAAAGCAAGAAAGGACGGAGGGAAGGAAGGAAGGAAGGAAGGAAGGAAAGAAGGAAGAAAGGAAGGAAAGAAGGGAGGAGAGAAAGAAAGAAAGTAAGAAAGAAAAAAGAAAGGGAGAAAGAAAGAGAGAGAAAGAAAGAAAGGGAAAAAGAAAGAAAGGGAGACAGGAAGGAAGGAAGGAAGGAAGGAAGGAAGGAAGGAAGAAAGGAAGGAATAAAGAAAGAAGAATAAAGAGTAATAAAACAGAACAGTGGCTCCAGGGTATGGGGAAGCTAAGGGAAACTGATTAATCAATATGTAGTTTCAGTAGTGATCTCCGATTCACAATTATATACTTGAAATTACCAAGCTGTATGCTTAAATTTGGCTAGTATGGTAAATGCTTAAAAATTGACTAGTATGGTAAATTTTCCTATCTTTAGGTGAAAATGTATATAAATAAATAAAACTGACCAAAAAATTGTCTCCAAAAAAAATAGGTGTTCCAAATATTTACCCCAAAAGGTGTCTCTACCTCCTTAATTTTTCTGTCCTCTCTCTCTTCCTCAAACTCTGAGCACCAAAAATGTTAGAATTAGGTCTCCTGATAGCTGTCAAGGGAGAGAATGGGATATGGAGTTCCGGCAGTGGGAATTGTGTGGTATTGTACACCTCTTATGCTGTGGTCTTGCCAATGTTTCCATTTTATAAATAAAAACTTAAAAATATGCATATTTCTCCTAAAGAAGAACGGAAAAGGAAACTCAAAGCAGAAGCCGACTGAGTATGGAGTATAGCACCAAAGTAAAAATCTCTGGGTTGAGGGTGAGGGTAGATGTTCAGTTTCACTGGGAGCTTGGGAAGGAAAGGGACACAGACCTTTGGTGGTGATAATAGTGTTAATATACACTTCTATTAACTCCTCATAAATCACTATTTAATTAATATGACAGGAGAAAAATGGATCAAGTGTCTCAAACTTTTTGATGCATAGACCGTAGCTCTGAGTATATGTTCATTCAATCTAACCACTTAGAACATCAAATTGATAATCAGAAGAGTGGGCTCAAATTGTTAAAACATTTCTAATAATGACTTGTCTTTTGAAATATTAAATCTTAGACCAGGGAGAACAGAAGCAGCTTGTGACATTATTTCATAGTACAGCAATATGTAAATAGAATAAAAGGAAATAAATAATTGGTGAGATCTTGTATGATGCAACTAGTCCTAAAAAAGGGATTTTCAAAGTTAACCCAATTGCCAAATAAGCTGGTTATAGCAGTAACTATCTATTGCCTTCTTAAACCCTAAGACAGCAGGAAACTTCTATAAAGTCCATATTTCTCCCATCCCTGGAACATCTAGGGTGGGACTCACTTTCCTGTATGCTTCTCTTAAGTCATACCAACTGATACCGTATCTGCTGACCACAGCCTAATCAATGTAACCAGTACCACCTCGGCATGCTTCACTTTGGACCCTGTCCAGAGACATCAGGCTTGAAATGTCAACCCTTCAGCATCATTACTCTGTTGAGACCTTTCCTAGCTCATAGGACTCCTTAATTCCATTTTGGGTGGCACACTTCTTAATAAAACCTCAAAATCTAGATATAGACCAGGGCCCATGAGATAGGGCATATATGCATATATCCAAAAGGTAGGGGAAAATATATACCTTAAAGCAAAAGTGTGCAATAGTTCTCAGTAAGTCAATATATGAAGCAAGTAAGTAGAAAGACCTAACAGGACACCTTAAAGTACCTAACAAAACAGTTTCTACATAGACATAGATACCCTCCTCACCTACCTACCTCCTATTACACATCCCTCAAAATCACTCCAAAGCTAACCTTGTCAGACAAAGTAAGGACTACAAAAGCTGAATAAGGGCAAGAGACCAGCATACTTTACTGATGACTCTTTAGTCATTACCAGGCCACCCCATCACCTGGGGCCCTAGTCAGGGAGCCCTGGGATTCTCACACAGACATGACGGCCTAGACCTCTAACAGATCCCTCTCACCACTGTCACTGATCATGTCTATTACGAACAAAATAATGGACCCCTTTGTGGGCCCCTATAGGACATTGCCCTCAATGTGGATCAACAATGGTAGGGAATGTTCTATTCTCCAAAGGGAGGTTGAACAACATACTCTACCTACTACCCAAGGAAGATGGGTCCTGAAATTAGTGCAGCCTGCAATGTTCCAACCCATGACCACAGAGTGAGAGCTCAGGTCTACAGGGATGCAGAGATTACATAAGCTCCTGTGCTGAATATGGGCCCCAGATAAAATCAATGGGGTTTACAGTTAACAATATTTATATACTTTTCCCATGTTTGGGAGCTACTCTCTTTCCTGACTTAGCTTTCTAACCCTTTTTTCCAATTATGACACCATCTCCCCAGACAATAACCTGGGTCCACCTGCATATGAGATGTCAGGAAAAATGTACAGGCAAAAACTAGTAGTGTCATGGGCCTCTTGGAATATACCTAAAATACATCTACTATCTATTTCCAAAACAGAGACCCAAGTCTTCATCTGCAGTAGTCTTGCCTATAGTTTCATAACAAGCCAACAATTTGTTCTGCTTTATACCTTAACTCCTTTTCAGCCACCAAATTCCAGATGCTACCATGATGCCAACATGACTTCTTTGGGTAGATGACCCCAACAATGTGTTCTGAAGCCCTGTCTCCCTCACCAAATCCTTGCCCCACTAGGGAAAGGGAGAGACAGGCTGGGAATATGGGTTGGCCTGCCAATGCCCATGTTCAGCAGGGAAGCAATTATAGAAGCCAGACCTTCCACTTTCTGCACCCCATAATGATCCTGGGTCCATACTCCCAGAGGGATAAAGAATAGCTATTGGAGGAGGAGACTGGATATGGAGTTGTGGGAGTGAGAATTGTGTGGAAATGTATCCCTCTTATCCTATGCTATGGTCTTGTCAATATTTCTATTTAATAAATAATTTTTAAAAAGACTCTCTAGGAACTGGGAATAGAAAGACCATCCCTCAACATAATGAAGACCATTTACAACAACTCCACAGCTAACATCATTCAGGAACCAGACAAGGATGGTTTCCATTATTATTGAATATCGTCCTTGATCACCTCACCACTGCAATCAGACAAGAAAGATATGAAAGGTATACAGATTAGAGGAAGAAACCAAACTATCACTACTTACTGATGACATAATAATATACCTAGAGAACCCCAAAGGTTCCACCAAAAACTACTGAAAATAATTAATAAATTTAGTAAAGTAGGAAGATACATATATATATATATATATATATATATAATATTTCTTATACAAACAAGTAATCAGAGGAAAGGGAAATAAAGAATTCAGTCCAAAAGTACAAAATACCTTGGAGTGAATCTCATGAAGGAGATGAAAAACATTTATAACTGGGGGCCAGGTGTTAGCGCCCCTGGTTAATCTTACAGAGTACTAAGTGCAAGGATCCAGGTTCAAGCTCCTGGCTTGAGGGTAAGTTTCACAAATGCTGAGGGTAAGTTTCACAAATGGCAAAACAAGTTTTCAGGTGTTTATCCTTCTCTCTCCCTCTCTATCTTCCCCTCTTGTCTCAATTTCTCTCTATCCTATCCAATAAAATGCAAAAAAAAAAAAAAAAAAAGGCCACCAGAAAGACTGCATTCATAGTGCTGGCACCAGGCCCCAGAAATAATCCTTGAGGGAAAAACAAAAACAAAACAGATAGCCTAGGGCTATGGATAGACCCACCAATGCCCATGTCCAGAGAAGCAATCACAGAAGCTAAATCTCCCACCTTCTACAAGCCAAAAACAATTTTGGTCCATTTCCCAGAGGGGGACGGGAGGAGAAGATAGGGGAAGATGACCAGAGGGTTCTGAACTCCAACTCCACCAGAATCTGGAGACTATATCAGACCTTGGAAGTCTGTGTGTACAGTTCTTAAACAAATATAAATGGAATTGCTTTATCATCCAGTGATACTACTCTTAGGCATTTATCCAAAGGACATGAAAAAACTAATTTGAATAGACATATGCACCCCTATGTTCACAGAAGCATTGTTCACAATAGCCAAAGAGTGGAAGCATCCTAAATGCCATTCAACAGATGACTGGCTAAAGCAGTTATGGAATATATAATCTATGGATTACTTTTCAGCTGTCAAAAAGGACGATATTGTGTCTTTTAGGACAAAAATGGATGTAACTGTAGGCGATGATGCTTAGCAAAATAAATTAAGAGATAAAAAGTACTAGAGGTTTCATTCATACTTGGAATCTAAAAATGTGATACACATGAACTGGGGGGGGGGGGGGGAACAAGCCAGCAAACTGTAAGATTTGTGAGAGCGATGGTTGTTATCTTTGAGAAGTGGAGGTCAGGGGATACAGAACTCTGGTACTGAGTGTGGTGTAGAACTATTATAATTTTATAATATTGTAACCTCTTATTAATCACAAACAAAATTAAAATTAAGTAAATAACAGGAATAAATAAAATAATTAATCAAAATATTGCATTGTTGAAAAATTGATGCATTTTTGCATAGATAAAATATGTCATGACTCTTCTAACAGCCCAGCATATCTGGATATCTGTCAATGATAGTACATCAGGAAGGGATTTTAGTGGATGAAATGATATCTGCCCAAAGTGAAAACCCAATATTGTTATTTCTTCTATCTAGTTAAGTCAGTGTGTGGTGGGAAGAAGACTCTTCTTTGAACATCTGAGAAGTTCAATTTAATTCCTCATTCTGAAAGTAAGCATTCAGATGACTTTTGGAAACTCACTTCAATTGACCAGTTCTCAGTTTTTCCATTTACAAGTTATAGAAGTCAAACTACAAGATCATTTAAAAGAAACTTATTTTAATGAAAGATACAGAAAACCAGGGTATAGCCTCAGCATACACTATACCAGGGATTAAACTCAGGACCTTGGGGCCAGGTGGTTGAGCACCTGGTTGAGGGACCTTGGTGCCAGGTGGTGGTGCACCTGGTTGAGCACAGGTGTTACACTGCACAAGATCCCAGGTTTAAGCCTCTGGTCCCCACTTGCAGAGGGGAGACTTTGTGAGTTGTGAAGCAGTGCTGCAGGTATCTTTCTGCCTGTCTTGTCTCTATCTCCCCCTTCCCTCTCAATTTCTGTCTCGATCAATAAGTAAATAAAGACAATTATGGAAAATTTGAGAAAAGAAATTTAAAAAAAAAGAACTCAGAACTTTAAGTATGCAAATTCTGAGCTCTATCATTAAGCCGCCTCTCTGCTGGCAAAGATCTACAAAATCTCTATCAGATTTTAATACATCATCTGTGAGCAAGTCACAAGAATAGCTTGCTTTTTTGCTCCTCTTTTCAAAAAAATAAATAATGCCCCTAGTATTTCCCTACTTTATTATGTCCCTGAGTTCTTCTCAGCATAAACACATGCTAGATAAAGCTTGAGGATATGAATTTGATTCCCATTCCTTCCGTTGCTTGCCCCAGTTCCCATATCCCCAATAAAAAGAAATCTACTTCAAACTCCTAAGTCTTGGTTTTGTTTTGTTTTGTTTTTGTTTGTTTCTATCTCCAGGGTTATCACTGGGGCTTGGTGCCTGCACCATGAATCCACTGCTCCTGGAGGCTATTTTTTCCCTTTTGTTGCCCTTGTTGTTTATCATTGTTATTGTTATTGCTGTCATTGTTGTTGTTGGATAGGACAGAGAGAAATCAAGAGATGAGGGTAAGACAGAGAGGGGGAGAGAAAGATAGACACCTGGGGGTTGGGCGGTGGCGCAGTGGGTTAAGCGCACGTGGCGCAAAGCGCAGGGACCTGAGTAAGGATCCCGGTTCGAGCCCCCCCTCTCCACCTGCAGGGGAGTCGCTTCACGGGCGGTGAAGCAGGTCTGCAGGTGTCTATCTTTCTCTCCCCCCCTCTCTGTCTTCCCCTCCTCTCTCCATTTCTCTCTGTCCTATCCAACAACAAAGCAACGTCAACAATGGCAATAATAACCGCGACCAAGCTGCAACAACTAGGGCAACAAAAAGGTGGAAAAAATGGCCTCCAGGAGCGGTGGATTCATGGTGCAGGCACAGAGCCCAGAAATAACCCTGGAGGAAAAAAAAAAAAAAAAAGAAAGAAAGAAAGATAGACACCTGTGGATCTGCTTCTCTACTTGTGAAGCGACACCCCTGCAGGTGGGAATCCAGGGGTTCAAACCGGGATCCTTATGCAGGCCCTTGTGCTTTGTGGCCCAGCCCTCTGTTTTTGTTTTTTAAAAAGGAACTAATAGATGTTGTTGTTATCTACTGTCCTGACTGAGACTCTAGATATATAAATAGTATCACATAGCATCAGAGTATGATGGACAAAGAATGTGACTAATGGAAACATCGTATTGCTAAGAAATACATTAGTTACACTTCCTGTGAACATACCACTTCACCTCTGCTTATTTTATGACAAGGTAGATAGGAGTTCCTGAGTGCAGTCCTCCTGAACTTCTTCTGATCCAACCGCCTATCTGCTAAATGCCTTAGGACCTTAGCACTCGCACACTCCTTATCTAAGACGCAGAAATAGAAAGCTAGGAACAAACTTTAAGTCTTTAAGCAACCATCCTGCCAAATCCAGAAACACTTTCTCCAGCAGTTTATCCACAGCTTCTCTCCCAGTACTTGTCATCAATCATACCATCTTTATGAAAAAGCATAAACTTCCCCTTCTTTCCTCAAACTATAATTCAGCCCTCAACTTGGGAATCAAACATCTTCAGTTAAACTCATAAAGGGGGAATAAAAGAGACCACAGCACCAAAGCTTCTTTCAATGAGGTACTAACCAGACTTGAACTTAGGTCCTGCACATGGAGTTAACCCTACTGCTTGATCTTCTCCTGTGGGTCCATTTTCTATTTCATTTTGCAAAACGAATGTGTCCACTCTCAGCTGCCATATATTCCTCAGGCAGAAGTAGCAAAGTTTCCTCAGTCCTTTGCACAAAAATTAAATGCTGAGAGCATCTACTTCTAAGGCAGTGTTGAGAAATAGTTATTTGTCAACATATTGGCCTCTTACTACTTAAAAGAAAGGGAGAGGGTCCAACTCTTCTCAACAACAAAGACTGTCTTGTACAAACTCTGAAATAAATTATCCAACTCAACCATTTGTTTGGCTCTATATGCTTCTTTCAGCCACCAGGTTCCAGATGCTAACATGATGCCAACCAGACTTCCCTGAGAAGACCCCACCAATATGTCCTGGAGCCCCACTTCCACAGAGCCCCATCCCACTAGGGAAAGATACAGGCTGGGAGTATGGATTGACCTGTCAACACCCATGTTAAGCAGGGAAGCAATTACAGAAGCCAGACCTTCCACCTTCTGCGCATCATAATGACCCTGGGTCCATACTCCCAGAGGAATAAAGAATAGGAAAGCTATCAGAGGATGGGGTGGGATACAGAGTTCTGGTGGTGGAAATTGTGTGGAGTTGTACCCCCTCTTAGCCAATGGTTTTGCCAATGTTTCCTTTTTATATATAAAAAATAAAATAAAATAAATAATCCAACTCAAATCTTTCTTACCTGTGCCAGCCCCATAACTCACACTCTCAGTATTATGCTCAGTAAACTATCCCATAATAAAATTTTGCATGTGATATTTCATAACAGTTAATACTCTTCCATGTCTGAGAGGATTCAGTTAGTTCGTGACCTCAATGATGTGAACAGCAGACTCAAGTTCATGGCAAGAATAGATGTATCAAAGTTTCTACGAAAGTGCCCTTGTAGCTTTTTTTGGATGTTTGCTAATAGTTGTGAGATCCAAGTATTTTCTTTGTATTAATATTTACATTTTCCCCAAATGTTCATTAAGACCTAGAATTGCCAAAACAATCTTGAGAAGAAAGACCAGAACTGGAGGCATCACACTCCCAGATCTCAAATTGAATTATAGGGGCATTGTCATCAAAAGTGCTTGGTACTGGAACATGAATAGACACACTGACCAGTAGAATAAAATTGAGAGCCCAGAAGTAAGCCCCCACACCTATGGACAATTAATCTTTGACAAAGGTGCCCAGACTATTAAATGGGGAAAGCAGAGTCTCTTCAACAAATGGTGTTGGAAAAAATGGGTTGAAACATGCAGAAGAATGAAACTGAACCACTGTATTTC
This sequence comes from Erinaceus europaeus, assembly GCF_950295315.1. Lineage (NCBI taxonomy): Eukaryota > Metazoa > Chordata > Mammalia > Eulipotyphla > Erinaceidae > Erinaceus > Erinaceus europaeus. The sequence continues at coordinate 114,242,355 of NC_080169.1, read as the reverse complement.
ACCAAACACAAAAATAAATTCCAAGTGGATAAAGGACATGGATGTTAGACCACAAACTATCAGATACTTAGAAGAAAATATTGGCAGAACTCTTTTCCGCATAAATTTTAGACATCTTCCTTCAGTGAAACAAATCCAATTACAAAGAAGACTAAGGCAAGCATAAACCTATGGGACTACATAAAGTTAAAAAGCTTCTGCACAGCAAAAGAAACCACTACCCAAACCAAGAGACCCCTCACAGAATGGAAGATCTCTACATGCCATACATCACACAAGAGGCTAATAACAAAAATATATAAAGAGCTTGCGAAACTCAACAACAAGAAAACAAATAACCCCATCCAAAAATAGGGAGAGGACATGAACAGAATATTCACCACAGAAGAGATCCAAAAGGCTGAGAAACACATGAAAAAATGCTCCAAGTCATTGACTGTCAGAGAAATGCAAATAAAGACAACAATGAGATACCATTTCACTCCTGTAAGAATGTCATATATCAGAAAAAGTAACAGCAGCAAATGCTGGAGAGGTTGTGGGGTCAAAGGAACCCTCCTGCACTGCTGGTGGGAATGTAAGTTGGTCCAACTTCTGTGGAGAATAATCTGGAGAACTCTCACAAGGCTAGAAATGGACCTACCCTATGATCCTGCAATTCCTCCCCTGGGGATATATCCTAAGGAACACAACACACCTATCCAAAAAGATTTGTGTACACATATGTTCTTAGCAGCACAATTTGTAATAGCCAAAACCTGGAAGCAGCCCAGGTGTCCAACAACAGATGAGTGGCTGAGCAAGTTGTGGTATATATACACAATGGAATATTACTCAGCTATAAAAAATGGTGACTTCACCATTTTCATCCAGTCTTGGATGGACCTTGAAAAATTCATGTAAAGTGAACTAAGTCCAGAACAGAAGGATGAATATGGGATGATCTCACAGTCATGCAGAAGTTGAAAAACAAAATCAGAAGAGAAAACACAAATAGAACCTGAACTGGAGTTGGCGTATTGCACCAAAATAAAAGACTCTGGGTTGGAGAATATAGGTCCAAGAAGGATGACAAAGGACCTAGTGGGGGTTGTATTGTTATATGGAAAACTGAGAAATCTTATGCATATACAAACTATTTTATTTACTGTTGAATGTAAAACATTAATTCCTCAATAAAGAAATTTTAAAAAGGACACAGCAAAGAAAAAGGCACACACCAATTCCTAGTCAAACAGTAATTGCCATGTGGTCGGTAAAGACATATAAGGAGGGAGTCGGGCTATTGCGCAGTGGGCTAAGCGCAGGTGGCGCAAAGCACAAGGACCAGCACAAGGATCCCGGTTCGAACCCCGGCTCCCCACCTGCAGGAGAGTCGCTTCACAGGCGGTGAAGCAGGTCTTCAGGTGTCTATCTTTCTCTCCTCCTCTCTGTCTTCCCCTCCTCTCTCCATTTCTCTCTGTCCTATCCAACAATGACAACAATAATAACTACAACAATAAAACAACAAGGGCAACAAAAGGGAATAAATAAATAAATTTTTTTTTTAAAAAAAGAAAGAAAAAAGACACATAAGGAGCGGCCAGGTGCTGGTGTACCTGATTGAGTGCACACATTACAATATGCAAGGACCCAGGTTTGATCCTCCATTCCCCCCCTGCAGGCGGAAAGCTTTGTGAGTAGTAAAGCAGTGTTGCTGGTGTCTCTATGTCTACCTCCCACTCTATCACCCCCTTCAGTTTCCATTTCTGGCTGTCTCTATGCAATTAATAAATAAAGACAAACAATTTTTAAAACGATGTGCAAAAGCTGTTAAAGTCCCTTATACCCATAATCTGAAATATCACTTAGAGAAATTTTGCCTACAGCTCCATTTGCACGTGTGGGAAACATTGTGGAATCAAAGGTCTTCCACTGTAACATGCATGGTATGTAATCAAAAGATTAATAATATTGCAGATAGCCACAGAGAACCAAGTAAAAAGTGGAATTCAGTAGTAAACTATTTGTTTTTTTAAAAAAATCCACAAATTGGATGAGGGAGACAGAGTAGTGATCATGCAGAAGGCTCATGCCTGAGGCTTTAAAGTCCCAGGTTCAATCCTCAGCACCACCATAAGCCAGAATTGAGCAATGCTCCATTATCTATCTATCTATCTATCTATCTATCTATCTATCTATCTATCTATCATCTATCTTTATATCTACATCTCTCTTCCTCTCTGTAGCTTTCTCTCTGTATTTCTCTCTCATTAAAAATAAGTAAAAAAAATGAAATAAGTATTTTAAAAGCCCACATATTCCTTTATATTCCTTTCTTCAAGAGGCAGAACCTAGTCCATATCCCTCAGCCTTTAGGAGTGGACTGGATTTAGGAGCTATTTCTAACAATAAGATGCTGGCAGGAAAGATGGTGTGAGAGATGAGACTATGGAAGGCATTACTCCAGCCTTGTTCCACTTTCTCTTGGATTATCATCTTTAACCTCTTTGGAGGCAAATTCTTAGAGAAAGCTATAATGACACATGAACAGTCTGCTGGAAACTGAAGTCTTTTGACCAACAGTCAGCTGAGACAGGACTCCCAGCTCCAGCTAAGTCTTGCAGGAGCTGAAGCCCCAGACAACCTTTTGGATGGAAGTTCATGAGCAATGGCCCTCTCCAGCCACCCAGCTGGACTGTTCCTGTATTTCTCACCTATGGACTATGGAAACAGTGACATAATGAATGCTTATTGCTTCAAGCTGCTACTTTCCTGGCACAATTTTTTTAATACAGCAATAGACGAAGAAGTACATAAGTAGTGTGACTTTTCAATAGAATATCACTTGTTTTAATATTTTTTATATTTATTTTTATTTATTTATTCCCTTTTGTTGCCCTTGTTGTATTGTTGTAGTTATTATTGTTGTCATTGTTGTTGGATAGGACAGAGAGAAATGGAGAGGGGAGGGGGAAGACAGAGAGAGGGAGAGAAAGATAGACACCTGCAGACCTGTTTCACCGCTTGTGAAGCGACACCCCTGCAGGTGGGGAGCCAGGGCTTGAACCAGGATCCTTATGCGGGTCCTTGTGCTTAGCGCCACCTGCGCTTAACCCGCTGCGCTACAGCCCGACTCCCAGAATATCACTTGTTCTTAAACATATCCATTGGCAAACATGGAAGATAGCCCATCTGTTAGAGCACAATGCTTGCTGTGCATGAAATCCTGGGCTTAAGCCTCAGCACTACATGAATGGCGAAATGGTGTAGTTTTTCCGACCTTTATATGTCACTCCTCCTTTCTGTTCCTTCTTCAAAAAACAGATCCATAAAGAATGAGAAATTGTTCCAAGGGCTGCTCACCTTGTAAGACCCAGGGCTCATTTCCCTGGTATGACGTTAAAAAGTGGATGGATGGATACAGTATGTTAACCCTTATCAGAAATCTTTCAACTCTATATATTCAAGTATAGTTGTCTACCCCATGAAACAATCTATCCAATAACAAATAAATAGAAAATAAAAATACACATTTTCCACTTATTACCAGAGAAGAATTTCCTTAAAACTTAAAGGGGAAAATCTTTATCTGGCATTACATGATTGATCTTACTTTTCAAATTGTAGGGCTCTTGATGGTAAAAGCTACAGTATCAATCAGTAATGCAATTCAGAAAAAAAAGATCAGGAAAGTTAGCAAAAGCTAAATTGAATAAGAAAGTCATTTAAATAGCTCTCATCTCTTTTTTATTTTATTTTATTTTATTTATAAAAAAGGAAACACTGGCAAAACCATAGCATAAGAGGGGTACAACTCCACACAATTCCCACCACCAGAACTCCATATCCTATCCCCTCCCTTGATAGATTTTAAGAGAAAACACAAGAGTATTTTTATTGCCACCAGGGTTATTGCTGGGGCTTGGTTCAGGCAACACTCCTAATGGCCTTTTTTTTTATCCTTACTATTTTATTGAATAAGACAGAGAGAAAGGGGTGGGCAGTAGCACAGTGGGTTAAGCACATATGTATGAAGTGCAAGAACTGGCTCAAGGATCCTGGTTCAACCCCCCAGGTCCCGACATGCAGGGAGGTCGCTTCACAAGCGGTGAAGCCAGACTGCAAGTGTCTACCTTTCTCTCCTCCTTTCTGTCTTCCCTCCTCTCTCGATTTCTCTGTCCTATCCAACAACGACAACAATAACAACAACAATAATAATAACAATAACGCTAAACAAGGGGAAAAAATAGCCTCCAGGAGCAGTGAATTCATAGTGCAGGCACCAAGCCCAAAGCAATAATCCTGGAGGAAAATAATAATAATAATAATAATAATAATAAAGATAGAGAGAAAATTAGGAGGTGAGGGAGAGGAGAGAGAAAAAACATCACTATTTTAAAAACATTGATACCTGGCATCCTGGCATCCATCTTCAAATATCCTGTTTCACATGATGAAGATAAACTACAGTTTCACTGAAGGGTTAACACAGTGAGCGAGTTGGCTAAGAGATTCCATGTGATCCCCTACAGCTTTAAGTTGGTTCCTTTGCCGTTGGAGACCTCCTGATTTCTTAGTGTTTATTGCTTGATGTTGTTGACCCTGAATTATAATGCCAGTCCCTTACTGGTGATTTCTCTGCTGAACTATTTTCTTAATTACTGAGAAGTTATGTATAGCAAAAGGAATGCTGAACGCCTGCAGTGTCTCATGTTCCCTTCTGGCTACAAGTTCCTATTCTCTGATGGGCATCTGGTGGATGTCTTAAGCTAATGGGCAGGTTAGGTCAAGAGATTCCAAGAATGGAGACCTAAAGCCACATGCTGTGACAAACACTCAGGTCATGGAATGCATGATGTGCACATAATGAATTGCTAGTACACAGCCCGATGGTTACATGCCAATGCCGTGTAGCTGTCATGATTTGTGTACGCCAATACAGATGCTTTTGATGTTTCTTGCAGATTTTTGATAGTAAATATTGGAGTTCTGGTTGGGGTCACACACACACACACTCAAGACATACTATTGCAGTGTGTGTCGTGTGTGTGTGTGTGTGTGTGTGTGTGTGTCCATATTCCAATCTTTCCCTTTATTGATAAAGTGTCTCAAGGTGGGCCAGGAGGTAGCACCGTGGGTTAAGTGCACATGGTGCCAAACGCAAGGACCTCTGGCTTCCCACCTGCAGGGCTGTCACTTCACAAGCTGTGAAGCAGATCTGTAGGTGTCTATCTTTCTCTCCCCTTCTCTGTATTCCCCTCCTCTCTCACTTTCTCTCTGTCCTGTCCAACAACAATAACAAAGCAACAATAACAACTAGGGCAACAAAATTTAAAAAATGGTCTCCAGGAGCAGTAGATTTGTAGTGAGTGCAGGGACTGAGACCCAGCGATAATCCTGAAGGCAAAAAGACAAAATAATAAAATAAAATAAAAGTGCCTGAATTTTACCTCTCAGCCCTGAAAAATGACAGGTCTCAGGACCCTGTCTTCTGGCCCTTGATATCTTGAGTCATGCTTCTGTATTTTACCAACTCCCATGTAATGTTTGAGAATAGTGAACTTCAACAAGGTTGGATAATCTGCCTTATGTCTCACAGTTGATAAGAAGCAAGGCTACTATCTAAACACCTGTCCTTTGGACTCAACAGTCAGAACTTTTAGCCACTGTTCTGCACTCCATGCAGCCAGGCCCTACCAGCTTAGGCTTCCTGCCAGACTGGCTGAGGGTCATTAACGAGGTGCTTAGAAGGGACATGGTGCTAAAGGAACCACTTAAAGGTCTTATTTCATGCCATCCTCACACCAGCCAATACTGTTATTCCCATTTTAAAGATAAGCTGACCAAGTCTCCTGGAGGCCAAATTGCCTTCCTAACCTTAGAATCAGGCTGCAAATCAGGTACAGAGTGCTTCTGGGGAGGTGCTTCAGGGGAAGGGTACAAGGACGTGTAAACAGAATGTCCCAAGTTTGTTCCCTAGGACTACATATTCCTGAGTGATGCTTTGGTTCTTGCTCTCAAACAAACAAACAAATGTTTCAATTGTTTTTGTTTTGTTTTATTGCCACGCAGGTTATCACTAGAACTCAGTGCCTGCCCTATGAATCTCCTGCTCCCAGCAGCCATTTTGTCCTTTATTTTTCTATTTTTATTTGATAAGACAGAAATTGAGATGGGAGAGGGAGATAGAGAAGGAAAGAGAAACACAGACCCCTACAGACCTGCTTCACTGCTTGCAAAGCTTTTCCACTTCACGTGGAGAGTAGGGACTTGAACCCAGGTCCTTGAGTATGGCAATGTGTGCACTCAACTGAGTGTACCACTGCCTGGCCTCTGTTTAAAATTTTTAAAAGACAACCGTGGTACTGCATGACTTAAAGAAAGAAGAGACAAACATTCTGCAGCAAGTCAGTCTTCACAGGCCCTGGAAGATTTCTTTTATTGGATAAAAACAGCTAGAAATTGAAAGGGAAGGGGGAGACAGAGAAGGCGAGAGACAGAGAGACATCTGCAGTACTGCTTCACTGCTTGGGAAGCATTTTCCCCTACAAGGGGCTTGAGCCCATGTCCTTGTGCATAGTAACATGTGCTCAACCGGCGTACCACCACCTCATTCATAGTTTTGTTTTTGGGTTTTTTTTATTGCCCCATAAAGTATCTCTATGGTCATTAATAAATATTCTCACATTCAGTGAACTTGTGAGTAGAAAGGAGACAATAAACTAAGTAAATACAAAATAGATTCTACTGTGATAAGGACAATGGGAAGAAGTAGGCAGAGAATAATATCAGGTGAAAATTGCCATTTTAATTATATTAGTGAAAGAAAATATCACTGAAAAAGTGTAGATAGCAGAGGACACTAAATTGTGAAGACTCTAAACAGTCAGTTTCCGGTGTTGAATTAGAATGGCTCTATGAATAATTACCAAAGCTCATTTGCCTGACACTGTTATAACTACTCAGACAAGAGTGGTGAGTGAACCAGTCTCTCTCTCTCCCTCCCTCTCTGTTTTAATTTTAACTTCTACAGGGGAATTATTGTCTTAAGGAGACTGAGAATGAGTGCCACAGGGAAAGAAATCAGGAACATTTAGTTGTCAACAAGGTGTCATACAGTAAAATAACCTGGAATCACACATCATGAAGCTATGAGACAAATTAAAAATATTGAAAGGGATGAAGAAGTGGATAGAGTAAAGAATAGTAAGATAAGAATCTTAAAAGACTCTCTTGGATGTATTAACATATACAATATATTTTCATATCTATCATATATCATGTGTTATTTATAAATAACACATTTACCTTCATAAAGTCCTCTATGATTTATTTTTAATGTCATTTCCTCTATAGTACTTTTTAATCTTTCCTATATCCTTTTTTGTTTTTCTCATCTAAAATAAAATGAAATTTCCTCATTTGCTGTTTGTGCTTAAGGACTCTTGTTATTAAATTTTTTATTTATACCAAATGGCCCTGCATTGCACAGAAAGACAATTTCTAGATAGTTTTGTTCACGTGTGCACTAAAAAACCCGAAGCGCGTGAACTTGTTAAGAAAGAAAGAAAGAAAGAAAGAAAGAAAGAAAGAAAGAAAGAAAGAAAGGCAAAGCATTCAAATAATCAATAAGACTGTGAAAACTATGGAGGTTAGTTAACTTTGGGGGAAGAGGGAGAGCAGATGGGAGAGGGCACAAGTCTGTTGTGGTGGGTACAATGTGAAACTCTTCCCCTGTAATCTGATGATATTGTAGACCATTCTTAAATCACTAACAAAACAAAAACAGATTAAAAAAAGAATCTAAAAAAGAAAAAGACAGTTGTTGTCTCAGTGATACACTATCATATTTCCCCAACATGAATATTGATGTACTTCATCAAAGTGCTACCTTCCACCACCACAGGGTCCCCACCCTATCTCCATTTAGCTCCCAGTCCCTTTCACTGTAACTAAGGACCTGTTCACATTTCATCTTATCTTCACACTTCGATTCTCAAATTCCACCTGTGAACAAGATTGTCTTGTATTTGTATTTCTCCTCTGGCTCACTTCACTGAGCAGGATCCCCACAGATTGATCCATGTTGTTGCATAAGTTCTCATCTTTTCCTACAGCTGTGTCATATTCCATGGTGTCCAGGCCACATCTAAGTAATTTGTTTTTCTTCTAGATTCAACTGTCTGTTAGTACCCCATGACTATGGAGTGTCTGTTACATCGTCAGAAATCAAGAAGGTGGGGCTGGGCAATGATGCACCAAGTTGAGCTCACATGTTACAAGTGCGTAAGGAGCCAGGTTCAAGTCTCCAGTCCCCACCTGTGGGAGTAAGCTTCACAAACAGTGAAGCATGACTACAAGTGTCTCTCTCTCTCTCTCTCTCTCTCTCTCTCTCTCTCTCTCTCCCTCTCCCTCTGTGTCTCTTCTTTCCTCCTCAATTTCTCTACCTAAAATAAATAATCAATTTAAAAACAGCTTCTGAAGGCATGCCTAAGGATGAAGTCACTGGTGTTTTGTGAGTGAAATAAAGATGTGTTGTCCCAGCTTTGGGCCACAGGTTGGAATCCCCTTCACTTCATTTTGTCCATGACACAGTACTTTGGTGCCACTTAACACAACCAGCCAAAGACCCTCTCCCTCTGTGACTGGATAGCAGTAGATAGTTTGGAGCTCAGGGGATCCCATAGTCAACATTCAGTTCCTCTATCAAAAGACACTGAGGGAACATTTCTAGTGATACCATGAGTTTGGCCTTGACCTTCCTCTATTTCTCCAATAGCAACTCTTCACTCTCACCACCAGGGAAAAAGAAAACTCTCCTATGTCCTGCTGGACTTGAACAACAAGTGAGGACACGAGGACACAAGACATTTCAATTTTTTTTTTTACTGCCCCCAGGGTTGTCTGGGGCTTAGTTCTGGCACAAGGAATCTATTATTCCTGGTAACCATTATTTTCCATTTCTGTTTCTTGTCTTTTCTTTATTTGATAAGCCAGAAAAAAAATTGAGAAAGGAGAGAGAGAGAGAGAAAGAGAAAGGGAGAGAGGCATATGCAGGCCTGCTTCACTACTCATGAAGCTTCTTCGCCCCTGCAGGTGGGGAGTGAGAGCTTGAACTCAGGTCCTTGCACATGGTAACCTGTGTGCTTAACCGGGTACACTGCTGCCCCGCCCTCTGATTCTGAGTTTTATAAGAAGTATTTCATTACTGAGATCATATGTGGGGGGATAAGGGAAAGGAAGGAAGGTGGCAGGGTAAGTGGTGGGGAAAGAAAAGAAGGAAAAGGAAGGGAAGGGGAGAAAAGAAGAGAGGAGGAGAAACCAAAGCACTCTCACGGCACATACAGTGCCATGGATGAAACTAGGAACCTTACACATGTGTGTCCTCAACTTTTTTTCCAGCTCCCTGATTTCAGGTTTTACCAAAAAGAAGTCAACAATAATCTACTGCCTCCCCCTACGCCCCTGGACATCTCCTTTCTACCTCTCACAAGACTGTACCAGTTACCGCAATTCCCTGCTCCTAACCTCTGTCTAGATGCCACGTGGACTCATTACCCACCTAGTGTGAGAACACACATCCCAGCACCTCACACACACCTAGGGCCCCCTCCCTGTGAGAACTCCTCATCAGCTCTGTTAAAAGGACCAAATTCACAGAGAACAACTGATTGCTCAATCCCTTGACTATCCAGGAAGGTGGATTCTCAAGCTTCCGCTCCTCTACCACAAGACTACCTCCTTCCCAAAGGCACATCCCCAAATGCTCCCAGCTGCCTCCCAAATACTAATTCACCCCCACCCGCCCACACACACACATAAACAGACTGTATCTCCTTAACTATCCCAGATAGTTAAACACACCTACACAAACACACAGGATCAGCTGCACCGGTTCAATCTTGGTGCAGAGGAAACAATCCATACATATAAATTCTGAGAAAGAGGAAGAGGAAGAGGAAGGGTGGCACACCTGGTTAAGTTCACACATTGCGCAAGGACCCAGGTTCAAGCCCCTGTCCCCATCTGCAGGGGGAAAGCTTCCGAGTGGTAAAGCAGGGCTGCAGGTGTTCCTCTGTCTCCTTCCCTCTATCTCCCTCTCCCCTCTCAATTTCTCTCTGTCTGTATCTAATAACGAGAAAGAAAATAAAAGAGAGAGAGAGAGACATCCACAGGATTTTGTTTTCCACATGCTTGTAATTTTCTGGAGGTTTCTTTTCTGTTTTAACAGTTAACAAGGGTATTTAGACCAATGATCAGCATGCATCTGCACACACACACACACACACACACACACACACACACACACACACACACACCCATTAATGAGCGCAGGGCTTATAAGCCTACCTCATCACCTTGCCGCTCCCTCTCTCCCAGTAAGTAGGATGGAGGAGTAATAAAAGCAGAGAGGAGCACAGTCCACCAGGAGTGAGCAACCTTGGTCCCTGGTTACTGAGTGGTGGCTTCAGCTGCAAATGATCACCCGGTTTTTATTCTTGGCATCAGCTTTGCTGGTTAATTAATAATCATGGTCTTGCTGCAAAAGAACATCCCCAAGACCTGGGAGCAAGTCTCCCTCACCCACAGCCCCTCCAGCACCATGTTTGCAGAGCAATGGAGACACTCCCTAGGACTGATCAAGGGACATTGGTCAGCTCAGTGCACACGTGATCAAGAGCAAGAAAGTAAGGACCCCTGGGGCGGGGGAGGTCTATAACCCAGAAGAGCCCAAGCCCTGTGACTTTGACTCTGTTACGAAGTTATGGACACTTAGCAGCACAGTCTGCTGATCTGTGTTTAGTTGTTTCCGGCTTGTGCATTTATCTTGAAAACATTTTTTTCCTTTCTTTTTCTAAAAATTTTTTATTTATTTATTTTCCCTTTTGTTGCCCTTGTCTTTTTATTGTTGTTGTAACTATTATTGTTATTACTGATGTCGTCATTGTTAGGACAGAGAGGAATGGAGAGAGGAGGGGAAGACAGAGAGGGGGAGAGAAAGACAGACACCTGCAGACTTGCTTCACCGCCTGTGAAGCGACTCCCCTGCAGGTGGGGAGCCGGGGGCTCGAACCAGAATGCGCTTAACTCACTGCGCTACCGCCTGACTCCCTTTTTTTTTCCCTTTCTTCAGTCTGGAAGAGATGTCCTCAGGTTATTTGCATTTGGTTTTGTCTTTGTTTTGTCTTAATGTTTATTTATTTATCATTTTAGAGGGAGTTAGAGAGGAAAGGCAAGAGCATGTGATTGACTCTGGTTGGCATAAGGTGGTGTCGGGGCTTGAACCACTGACCTCTCAAGCCCTTAGGCATGCAAGCTTTGTCCTATGTTCTGGGCTATGTCCTGGCTATGTCCTTGACTGAGCTATGTCCTGGGTCATCTGTTTGGTTTGAAGACCCTTTGGCAGTCTGGCACCTCCTGTGGACATCTCTAAGACAGGTTGCTAAATGTATAAGGTAAACTATATAAGAATACAAGGAAGCCAAGTCCATTAATTACAGTCACTGGACTGTTTTACTGCAGTGCAGTAATGCGTCTACATTCTAATGGTATATGAGTTAACAAAACTAGGCACAAGTCATGTGGTTACTGCAACGTCAAAATACTGTCAACATTACTCAGAGATTATCTCCAAGATAGAACCTAAAAGTAACTGGAATCACTCTTTGAACTAAAGTCGTAAGTACTGCTCACACTCCTGTACTTTGTGGCCTGACCTTCAAGTGAAGAAGAATGGTACAAGCTCAGCGCCATTTCAGCAAAGAAAAACATATGTAAAATTTGCATCTTTCAAAATCACCTGACCTTTAAGTTGTATCTGAGGACTCCAGTTTAAGGACCCAGTTCTTACTGCAACTGGATAGATATGTCCTATACCTCAATCCCAATAATTTACAGAAGTAGAACTTGCATTTGCATACACATATGGTTATAAAGTGAGTCTTCTAGTAATGTAAATCTATTTTATAATGAGTGCGTGCAGCCAGGTGACCCCCCTGTAAATCTATTTTAATTGTGCTAGGGAGATTACACAGTGGCTGAACATCAGACTTTCATGCCTGAGGTCCTAAAGTCCCAGGCTCTTTTCCTCGGCAGCACCAAAAGCCAGAACTGAACTACTGAACTGAGTAGGGCTCTGTTCATATTCTCTCTCTCTCTCTCTCTCTCTTTCTCTCTCTCTCTCTCTCTCTCTCTTTCTCTCTCTCTCTCTCTCTCTTTCTCTCTCTCTCACTCTCTCTCTCACTCTCCACTTCTCTCACACTAAAATAAAATAAGTAAATATTTTAAATTATTTTATATTTATGAAAGATTTGACTTGTAGGGGCAAGGCAGTGGCACACCCGGTTAAGTGCACACATTACCATACACAAGGACCCAGGTTTAAGGCCCTGGTCCCCACCTGCAGGGGGAAGCTTAACAAGTGATGAAGCAGGGCTGCAGGTGTCTCTCTGTCTCTCTCCCTCTCAATCTCCCCTTCCCCTCTCTATTTCTTTCTGTCTCTATCCAATAATAAATCAATAAGAACTTAAAAAAGAAATATTAAGAAAAAGATTTGACCTGCACTGTGGTGAGGATTTTTTAAATTTAGTATTCTTCATTCTTCATAGTGCACCTGTTTTGTCAGGGCATGTCCCAGGTTAAAGCCTAACCACAGCATACTAATGGAAACTCTGGTGCTGTGGTATTTTTCTCAATCTCTCTCTCTCTCTGTGTGTGTGTGTGTGTGTGTGTGTGTGTGTGTGTCTCCATTCCCCCCTCTCTCATGAAATTCTTTCTATCTCTCAAATGTAATACATAGAGAAAATATATTTTTCAAAGTTCTTCCCCCCAGCTAATCAAGAATGTTCTCATTAGATAAAAGTTGGTGGGAAAGGCTCCCTTGGCCCAAAGACCAACAAAGAATCTCACTGAACCAATTTCACAGGTCAGCTGAGGAAAGTCAAGCCTATTCCACTCCTTTATTCTACAGAACTCCCTCTCCTTTTTTTCTTTCTCTCTCTTTTCTTTCTCCTTCCCTTCCTTTCCCCCTTGCTACCCTCCCACTCGTCTCCATCTCTCTCATGCACACACACTGGCTACATCACAGCACATTTCTCACGATCACAAACCCTCTCTCTCCCCCTTCCCAGCACAAATCAACCCTCCACGGCTTAGATACTTCCAGTCATACCTTTCAACTTATTGCAGTGGAGTCGATCCTGCTTCTATGTTTCAAATACAAGCTCTTCACACCAGAGGTTGAATGGAAATGGGGAAATGGAGTTGTTTAGAGTAAGAGTTCTCTCTCTGACCAGAAATGGTCACTGGAAGGTAGGTGGAAGGAACTTGTACTGAGCATTACAGCACTTCCTTCTCTTGTGCAACACCTGTTATTTGACAGTTTTTGCAGTGCCTTTCATTCTTTTTTTTTTTTTAATTTTATTAGTGATCTAATAATGCTTAACAAGAATGAAAAATAACAGGGGTACAGTTCCCACTACCAGAGTTCTGTGTGCCATGAAGCTTCTCTAATCTTGATCCTTCTCTGGGAGGATGGACCAAAGTTCTTTATGGGGTTTAGAAGGTGGAAAGTCTGGTTTCTATAATTGCTTCTCTGCTGGACATGGATGTAGGTAGGTTGATCTATCCCCTCCAGCCTGTTTCTGTCTCTCCTTAGTGAGGTAGAGCTCTGGAGAGGTGAGACTTTTGAGACACATTGGTGAGGTCGTCTGACCAGGGAAGTCAGGATGGTGTCATAGTAAGTAGTGTATGCAACTTGATGGCTGACAGGTGGACAGATATAAAGCAGGACACATTGTTTAATAAACAGGCACTCAATGGTAGAAATAGAGCAGATAAAATTAGGGGTCTTCCTGTGGGAAGAAGTAGGAAGTCTATGTTATCCATGTTCCAAGGGGCCCATGACATTAGTAATTTTTTGCCTGAGCCTGATAGCTAACATGCAAGTTGACTAAAAATGCTATCTGGGAATATGGTGTCAGAGTTGAGAATAGGGCTAGAAATCTGGATTAAGGCAGAGAGTAGCTCCCTAACAGGAGGAAAGTACATAAATATCATTAACTGTTTATCCCACCATTCTGACCCAAGGCCCATATATATTTATATTTAGCACAGGAGCCTGTGCAACCTCTGAGTCCTTGTCAAACCTGAGCTCGCAGTCCATGGTCACAGCTGGGAGCATTGTAGGCTACGCTAATTTCAGGACCACTCTTCCTCAAGAGACAGAGGAGCTCGCAGTCCATGGTCACAGCTGGGAGCATTGTAGGCTACACTCATTTCAGGACCACTCTTCCTCAAGAGACAGAGGAGGATGACACAACCTCCCTTCAGAGAGCAGCGCGGCCCCTGCCCCTGCCGCTATACAGTGAGGGAAAGGTCCTGGAAAGACCACGAGAGCTGCTTTTCATTCTTTCCCACCTCTTATCTTCACCATCAGCAACACCGGCTTACACAGCTGTGAGTCCAAGGAGCAAGTCAGTAGGAATAATATGTCACCTGGCATGTTTAGCTGGTTAAGCGCAGGTGGCGCAAAGCCCAAGGACCAGCATCAGGATCCCGGTTCAAGCTCCGGGCTCCCCAGGCGGTGAAGCAGGTCTGCAGGTGTCTATCTTTCTCTCCCCCTCTCTGTCTTCCCCTCCTCTCTCCATTTCTCTCTGTCCTATCCAACAACAATGACGTCAGTGACAGCAATAACTACAACAACAATAAAAATGGGCAACAAAAGGGAAAATAAATAAATAAAAATTAAAAAAAAGAATATCCGTGTGTTTGTGATAAAACTAGACATTTGTATAAAAAAATCTTGTAATTTTTGTAAAAAAATTTTATATATTTTTAAAACATATTAACTTGCGTTATCTGTTAATGACAGCTGTTCTATCTGATAGGGCAGGTATTTTTACTCTATATAGAAACTTAGAAAGAGAAACTAAGAACAATAAACGACTTGCTAAAAGTCTCTCAAACCATTGTAGACAAATAGAGTTCTCACTTATTTGATAACAGTGTCGTTCACAAATGTCCAGAAAGGGGCTGGGTGGTGGCAAGTCTCCTAGAGCATATGTGTTACTATGCACAAGGACCCAGGTTCAAGTCCCTGGTCCCCACCAGCAAGGACAAATCTTCATAAGTGTTGAATCAGTGCTGCAGAAGTCTCTCTGTCTCTCTCCCTCTCTCCTCCCGCTCTCAGTCTCGATCCAAAATAAATAAAAATATTTTTTAAAAGAAACATTCAGGGGGCCTGGCAGAGGTACCTGATTAGGCATATGTGGTACTAAGTGCAAGAACCTGTGCAAGGGTCCAGGTTTTAGCCCCAGGCTTCCCACCTGTAGGAAGGATGCTTCACAAGCAAGAAAGCAGGTCTACAGGTGTTTATCTTTCTCTTTCCCTCTATTTCTCCCCTCCCATTTCAATTTTTTCTCTGTCCTATCAAGTATAATAGAAAGTAAAAGAAACAGAAAAATGGCCACTGGGAGTGGTGGATTTGTAGTGCTGGCACAGAGGCATAGAGCACCAGCGATAACCCTGGTGGTAAAAATTCAATTCATTCATTCATTCATGCATACAGTCTGAACTCAGTAAATCCAGAAACTCACCTTTGGGGGCTATTCATTCATTACAAAGTTCTAAAGTTCTCTCTCCAGTGTCTCCTAGAGCTGAAGCCCTCAGGTCCTGTTAGAGTGTTCTCTCACCCTCTCCTCACACATGACTGCATCTCTTCCAGTAGGAATCATGTACAAGAGATGCCCACGTACTCCACAGCCTCCCCCACACTCAGAGAACACTCATCCACCTGCAGGGAAACACATCACAATCCTGAGTCACTGGCCACAGCTGAGGGAGCTTAGCCAACCTGACTTGATCATTTCACCACCCCTGAAGTTAGGATTTGAGAAACGCAGCAATCTGAGTCATATTTCATTGGGCCTGGAATCTGTGGGGTCTTGCCATGTTTTCAAGAGGAAGCAGTTAATGAGTTTTTCTTAAAAATATAATGGAACAGGGAGTCGGGCTGTAGCGCAGCGGGTTAAGCGCAGGTGGCGCAAAGCACAAGGACCGGCATAAGGATCCCGGTTCGAGCCCCGGCTCCCCACCTGCAGGGGAGTCACTTCACAGGTGGTGAAGCAGGTCTGCAGGTGTCTATCTTTCTCTCCTCCTCTCTGTCTTCCCCTCCTCTCTCCATTTCTCTCTGTCCTATCCAACAACGACAACAACAATAATAACTACAACAATAAAAAAAACAAGGGCAACAAAGGGAATAAATAAATAAAAATAAAAATAAATTATATATATATATATATATATATATATATATATATATATATATATATATATAATGGAACAAACATGCACGAAGTATCAAGAATAAGAGAGACCATTTACATTTAAGGAAGCAAAGCAGAGATCAGTTGCCAGTGTTTTTATAGAATTCTAATCCTATTTCTGCCAAAGCCAACTGAATTCCATGTGAGTCCACTGCTTCTTTACCTAAATACTATCTCTACCATTACTATTACCACCACTTCTGCTACTCACCGTCATCACCACTATCATTATTGTCGCCACAAACACCATCAACAGCACTGTGACACTATCATTTTCACCATCATCATCATCACCACCACCGTCAACATCATCACCAATCATCCTTTCCGTCAGTTTCTTTTCTTAATCTATTTATTTGTTTATTGTTGTATAGAGACAGAGAGAATTGAGAGTCGGGAGGGATAGAGATGGGGAAAGACATAGAGACACACCTGAAACCCTACTACATCACTCATGAAGCTTTCCCCCTGCAGGTGTGGACCAGGGACTTGAACCTGGATCCTTGCTAACTGTGATGTGTGTGCTTAAGCAGGTACACCACTATCTGGCCCCCTCCATCAGTTTCTCTGAATTTCTCTGCCTGACTACCAGTGTATTCTTGATGACTCTACTACAACAGGGTCTCATCCACTTTTGTTCAGTGCAAATATCTCCATCAACAATCTTCTCATCACTCCAGTTTAAGCTACAAGCCATGCATGTAACCGTCTCATTGTTATATCATTTAAGACCAGGACACAGGAAACCTATAGGTTTGTGGTGACATACTTCGAGCAACATAATACATCTCCTTAGAAATTCAATTTTAATCAATGATCACTGCACTGGAGAAATAAAATATTCAAATGAAAAATCATTTGAATCAATCTTTTGAGTTATAAGAATGAAGCCGTATGAGATAGCAGCATGCAAACTTACATTTTTTTAACACAGTTCATCAGACTTTTTTTTTAATGTTCCCCTATGATAAACCCCTAATAAGCATGCTTTCCCTCCAGGTCCCCATCCCAGGGAACACATGTGAAGTGAATACCATAGGAAGTATCTTAAAGTGTCTCGTAGTCATTTACTAACCTTTTGCCTTTCCCTTTGATCAGCCTCTTTTCCCTATATTCTTACATTCTTTAAAAAGTATTATTAATGAAAGAGGCAGGAAAAGAAAGGGGGAGAAAATCAGAGTATCAATCTGGTACATGCACCACCAGGGTTTGAACTCAGAACCTCATGCTTGAGAACCCTCTGACTTATCCATTGAACAGTAACTTCACAGACAAGCCCTATATTCTTTCTGTTCAGCTTTTGTAACTCAGTTGGTCTTCAATATCCCTATCTCTATTAATCAGGACCCTTCAAAATGCCAACACTATACCATAATCTCTTTTGTATTTTATTATTTCTATTTGTCTTATTTGGAGAGGACAGAGAGAAATTGAGAGGATGGGTGAGATAAAGAGAGAAGACAAAGAAAGACATCTGCAGACCTGCTTCACTACTCATAAAATTAATTTCCCCCTACTGAAGTTGGGCCTGGAGGCTTGAACCTGAGTCCTTACAAATGGCAACGTTTGTACTACCAAATATACTCCCACACCCAACCCTACATAATGTTCTCTTATTCATGTTAGGAAGTGTTGGTCTGCTTCTAATTCTGCTTATGAGACCTTCTGTTTTGATCATCACGTTAGGTTCGCTTGTACTGCTTAACGCTGTGGTCTATTTACATAATCATTGTTTTCATTGTTCTAATCCCCACTGATTCCAGCTCTTTTTCCACTCCACTCCCTCTCCTAGTCACACCCTGTTTTCCACCGTTTAATCCCCATTGGTTTGCACTCTCTTCCTCACATCCTGTTTTACACCCTACCACTTCCTTCCTGGAGAGTATAAATGCAGATGAGTAAAACCAGCATGGCATTACATTGCATTGCACTGCTTCCCAGCTCAGCCATGAGTCCCTGGTCGTCTGTCTCCCAAGCTTGCCCGACATGAGTTCCTGATCCCTCTCCCACGCAGCAGCCTAGGTTGGCTCCAGTCGAGTTCTCTCCAACCTAGGGAGCAAGGGAGCACATGCTCGAGAAGAAGCACCCTCAAGCTAGCCCAGCATCTGGCGTTTGAACAGGGCCGGCAAGGAAGAAAAGAAAAAAACAAAATAGTACAGCCATGTGCTCTTTGGAATATAACTAAAATAAGAGTACTATCTACAAGTAAACGGAGACCGCTCCCCCTCCAACTCTTCATATGAACTTTTCCAGCCTTTAGGTTCATGATTGGTCAACATTTTTTTTTGGGGCTCTATATGTTAACTCTCTTTTCAGTCACCAGGTTCCAGATGCTAGCATGATGCCAACCGGACTTCCCTGGGAAGACAAACCCACCAATGTGTCCTGAAGCCCTGCTTCCCCAGAGCCCCACTCCACTATGGAAAGAGAGACAGGCTGGGAATGTGGATTGACCTACCAACTTTCAAGTTCAGTGGGGAAGCAATTACAGAAGCCAGACCTTCCACCTTCTGCACCCCATAATGACCCTGGGTCCATACTCCCAGAAAGATAAAGAATAGAAAGGCTATCAGGGAATGGGATGGAATACAGCGTTCTGGTGGTAGGAATTGTGTGGAGTTGTACCCCTCTTATCCTATGTTTTTTGTCAATGTTTCCTTTTTAATAAATAAAAATCAAATTAAAAAAAAGAAAGAAAGAAAAATCACCATTGAGTGACTTAGCACTCTGCTCTATCGAGTAACTTAAACCCAATTCTTCCTTGACTCTTATGTGAGAGAACAATGATGCTTGAAGAAAGGGAGTGGAGAAGATAACATAATAGTTATACAGAAAGACTTTCGTACCTGAGGTTCCAAAGTCCCAGATTCAACACCCCTGTGAGCTGAACTGACAAGTGCAAACTGGACTACACTCTGGCTCAAAGCTTGGGTGATAACTTTGTTTTCTAGTCAGCTTTTCCTGTGATGACTGACAACAAAGGGGAGGAGAGCAAAGAGCTGATTTTGCTCATCCATAACCACTTACCTGCTAGTCCTGAATTGGCAGGATCACCAGAGGCATTGACTGCTGTCACAGAACATCCTGTAGTGACAGGAGGTGCCTCTTGTCTTGATAGAAGGATGTGTAACTCTATGATTGTCTATTTCTGCTTGTGCAGTGGAGAAGGTGGGTTCCACCAGGACTTCAAAAAAAAAAAAAAAGCCAACACCTATTCTAAATTCCTCTGGTGAAATACTGCCACCTGGTGGCGGAGACAAAGGGAACTCTGAGCTCAGAGGAGGTGAATTAACAGAACAATGAAATGAACACAAACTCATATATGAACTGTTCAGAACAAGAATGAAAGGAACACTTTTTCAATCAAAGTTATTTATGAATCAAAGCTCTAGTTAAAAGAAAATATATAAATATGATAAAATATAAGAGCAACAAATAAAATCAGAAGACACAGATAACTCTCAGATTAGGAAACGATGTAAATAAATAGGCCAAAAATATGGGAAGATGAAGGACTTCAAGGAAGAATACATTATAATATTTATTGTCTAGTGTTATTACATATATATTTTTTTAATTTTTTTTTTCAGAGCACTGCTTAGCTCTGGTTTATGGTGGTGTAGGGATTAAACCTGGGACTTTAAAGCCTCAGGCATGGGAGTCTCTTTGTATAACCATTATGCTATCTACCCCTGCCACATTATATGTATATTACACCATCTGACATTTGTTTCACCTACAAATGTAATATATTTACTTAGGCCTTTCTTCAATATCTTTAAACAAGATTGTACCAATTTCGCAACAATGCACTGCACATTTTCTGCCTACTTTTTTCCCTCAGTGTCATCTTTTTATTGATATTACAGATTATAAATTCAGTGGGGCTTTTGGTCTTATGAATGAAATGGTGGCTGTCTCACACCTAAAGCACAATGCTTCAATATACACATGCTTAGTAGGAGATACTTTAGTCAAGCTAGTGAGATATGTCTCCCCATAGTGAGGTTTTGTTTGAAGAAGGGTGGTCCCTGAGACTGACTCTCAGCAATGCTCTAGTATGGAATGTGATATTGTTAACTGGTGATACAATCAGTCCACTGGCATGGTCCAGGAGGTGGTGCAGTGGATGAAGCATCGGACTCTCAAGCATGAGGTTCTGGGATCAGTCCCTAGCAGCACATGTACCAGAGTGATGTCTGGTTCTTTCTCTCTCTCCTATCTTTCTAGTTAATAAATAAAATCTTTAAAAAAAAAAAAAAAAGACAATCAGCCTACTGGCTACCAGATGGCTGAGTCAGCTTCACCCTTCAAGACTGTAACTTTTTTACTCTCCAAACAGCATCTCTCCACGCCTGGGAGCCACCCTTCTCCTCACTGCCTCTGAATGCAACTGGGACTCAGAGTCCACATACAGCTGAGGCCATGCAGTGCTTCTCTTGTGTTGGCTTGTTTCACTTAATGCAGTGCCCTTCAGTTTCATCCATAATGTCTTACGTGGCATGCAAGTGGAAACAAGGCTCTTCCCAAAACTTCAGATCACTAAGCACTGAGGTTATGCCTGTGGCCAGTTTCCACCACGCCCATAAGCAAACTCTGCTCTCTACCCATTAAGATGCATACAGCCATGCAAAAAGCTGGCCTGGAAAAATAACACCCTGTCATATTTGCATCTCTCAAGTGGTGTGTGGTCCTCAGGCGAGGCTAGTGGACAGAAACACCTGGGCTTATTATAAGCATCTGCGTCATGAAAGAACTGGAAGCATTATACCTCTACTCTTAGGATGTGCCAATGGGTGTCCAAGAAAGATTCTTATGAAACTTCATCCCTCTAAGTTTCCTGCGAAGAATTAGCTTACACCTACTCTAGGGCAAGAGTTTGGTGCCTTCTGACGGTAGGTCTCAGCTGCGGATGAACAGTCTTTCTTCTCTGTCAAGCAACAGGTGGGTCTTAGAGCCACCCAGGAAGCAGGGACAGCATGCTGACTCTGAGTCCTGTCATCACCGTGTCCTATGGAGTCAAGAGTGCCTTTCTGGTCCTCTCCATCCTGGAGTTCTCCCTGGGGATCCTGGTTAACAGCTTCATTGTCCTGGTCAATCTCTGGGACGTGGTGAGAAGACAGCCGCTGAGTCACTGCAACCTGGTCCTGCTGTGTCTGAGCCTCACCCGGCTCTTCCTGCATGGGCTGCTCTTCCTGGAGGCCATCCAGCTCATCTACTTCCAGAAGATGAAAGACCCACTGACCCTGAGCTACCAGACCATCATCTTGCTCTGGATGATTGTCGAGCAAGCCAGCCTCTGGCTGGCCACCTGCCTCAGTCTCCTCTACTGCTCCAAGATCATCCGCTTCTCTCATATCTGCCTGGTCCACCTGGCCCGCTGGGTCTCCCAGAGGATGGGGCAGCTTGTCCTTGGGGCCGTCTTCTCCTCTGCAGTCTGCACTGTCTTCTGCTTGGGGTGTTACTTCAACCAAACTGGCTTCTTGGACAACAGTGTGTTTTTCCTGAATGGCAGTGCCGAGCAGGCCTTGCAGGTGCCCAAGCTCAACTTGTTCTTCCACTCCTTCCTCTACTGCAGCCTGAACACTGTCCCCACATTCCTGACTCTTCTGGGCTCCTCGGGGTTGCTGATTGTCTCCCTGGGGAGGCATCTGAAGACCATGAGGGCCAGCTCCAGAGGTGCTGGTGACCCCAGCCTGGAGGCCCACATCAGAGCGCTCAAGTCCCTGGTGCCCTTTCTCTGCCTCTACATCGTGTCTTTTGGAGCAGCACTGCTCTCCTTACCTCTGCTGTTGCTGTGGCACAAGAAGGTTGGAGTCATGGTCTGTGTGGGCGTCATGGCAGCCTGTCCCTCAGGACACGCCATCATCTTGATCACAGGGAACCCCAAGCTGAGGAGGGCTGTGAGGAGCCTGCTGGTCTGGGCTCAGAGCATCAGGAAGGTGAGGGTGGAGTCCAGGAAATCAGTGCTCTGCTGAGAGCTCTGCTGAGACTCATGGGCTCCTGATACACATGCGTCTGATTGTTCTTAAGATTTTGGAAACCGGGAGTCGGGCTGTAGCACAGCGGGTTAAGCGCAGGTGGCGCAAAGCACAAGGACTGGCATAAGGATCCCGGTTCGAACCCCGGCTCCCCACCTGCAGGGGAGTCGCTTCACAGGCGGTGAAGCAGGTCTGCAGGTGTCTATCTTTCTCTCCTCCTCTCTGTCTTCCCCTCCTCTCTCCATTTCTCTCTGTCCTATCCAACAACAACAACAACAATAATAACTACAACAATAAAACAACAAGGGCAACAAAAGGAAATAAATTAATAAAACAAATATATAAAAAAAAAAAGATTTTGGAAACCAGAGCTGGGGGAACAGCATAATGGTTCTGCAAATGATTCTTGTGCCTGTGGTGCTGAAGTCTTAGGTTCATTCCACAGCAGGGCAACAAACCAGACCTGATCATTGTTCTGGGGAAAAAGAAAAAGAAAAACAAACAAACAAGAACTTCAGAAACCAACTCTAATTTCATCTATAACATGGCAGAGAGTGGCTGATGGAGGTGATTCAACAGGTAGAGTGCAAGAATTGCCCATGTGAGGTCCCAAATTCCATCTCTAGCATTGTGTAGGCCAGAGTGATGCTCTGGTTCCTCTCTCTCTCTCTCTCTCTCTCTCTCTGTCTCTCTCTCTCTCTCTCTCCTTCTATCTCTTCCTCTCTCTCTCTCCCTCTCCCTTTCTCCTCTCTATATGTATGTGTGTTTTCACTACTTGGGCCTCACATAGACTTTATTTCTCCTCTCCCAAGCTGACTTTTCCATTCTTACTTCAGACAGACAAGAGAGAGAAAGAGGGACACCAAGGTGCCAGAACTTTCTTCTGTCCTGTGACAGTCCATGTGGTCCCAGGGTTTGAAGCCAGCTGTTTGCATCACAAAGCACATAGGGTGCCAGAACTATCTCCTGTCCCCTCCCCAATCATAAAATCCTGTTTTATTTTTAATTTTTTATATGACAAAGAAAAAAGAACGAGAGGGGGAAGGAGAGAGAAAAAGAGATGCTTCCAGTACTGTTTCACCATTCATGAAGCTTCCCCCACCTCAAAGGTGGAGACTGGAGGCCTGAGTCCAGGTATTTTGTGCATGGTAACATATGCATCCAACCAGGGGAGCTGCCATTTAGAATTCTCTCTCTCTGTCTGTCTGTTTGTCTCTCTTTCTCTCTCTCCCTTTCTAACATAAGGCCAGTTTAGGAAAAGCAACACCCCTCCCCTGCACCCTCTAGGAAGCCAGGGGAAGGGCCCAGAGGTGAGCCAGAAGCTCAGTATATCTGTATATCCTATCTCAGCATGCCTCCCTACCTGCAAAGGTCACAACATACAGATGGAGACAGAGGAGAACACCTGAAGACAAAGGTTGAAGCACATTCCCTGAGGGTCCTGCCCTCCTTCTGAAAGGTTTGCAAAGCTGGGAAGATCAGAAAGTTAGGGCCTTTGTGTCTCTCTGTCTCTCTCTGTCTCAGGGGTCTGCATGTCTACATAGTGGCACTTGCTCCCACCCAATAAGTACTCATCTTCTCCCTGAAACATTACTGGTTCTCTTTGTGATTCTTCCATATGGAAGTCAGTCTAGAACCCCGCAGGAGGGAACTGGGGAATAGCTCCAGGTAGCTGCTCCCTCTGCCTCAACATTTATGTCACCATAGGAGAATAAAACCACCAAAGTCTACACTACTAGAATGTCATTTGTCCCTTGCTTTTGTCTTAATAAAATAAACTAAGTCCCATACTCATCTTTATCTTTCTGGCTTAGCTGAATTAATATAACCAAACAGCCATTTGTTCCTCCACATCACAAATAAACACTCCTGCTCCCAACCCCCTCCTCTGTTTTGAGATGAGGAGCCCCTGAGGCAGATTAAGGCAGGAGTTAAAAGACAGCCATTAGCTCTTAAATGGACATCATCCCCTTTCCCTGAGGCCAATTCATAAAAAGAATGGTCAAAAACAGCCATCACTGTGAATTCTTAAATCCTTTGCCCTAAAAAGAGATTCATCAGAGGTTTGGCCATGGAACTAAATGGTTCCCCCACAGCAGATAGTCTGGAGATGTTAACAAAGATTGATTATCTGACTAGAAATCTGCACTTCTTTCCTTCCCCTTTAAGACTCCCTTTACCCAACCCTCTGCTGGCCTCAGTCAAATCAGTCACTTTTAGCAGAAAGTCCCCTGGAGGGGGGGGGGGAAGGGGAGGTTGTCTCTAGCTGCTTTCTTCTTACTCAGTTTGGGAGCTTGGAAACCCCAAGACCCGCCAGTTCACTCCCATGAGGGTTCATCACGGGTACCTTGAAGGAACTGAAAGAGGGCCAGGTGGTGGCACACTTGGTTAAATGTACAGCGTATAGTGCACAAGGACTCGGGTTCAAGGCCCTGGTCTCCACATGTAGGGGGAAAGCTTCACAAGCGGTGAAGCAGGGCTGCAGGTGTTCCTCTGTCTCTTTCCCTCTCTCTATCCCTTCTCACTTTTTCTCTGTCTCTATCCAATAATAAATAAATAAATAAATAATTTTTTAAAAAATTACAAGACAGATTCTGTTGTGATCAGGTATGCTTGGTCCAAATTTCTTTAATTACAGCTGGGAGGTAAGAATAGTGCCAAAATTATAGTAAGGTGCAGAAAGGTTCAGGGAATAGCTCTCCCCAAGGGCCTGAAGAGAAGAAATCCCCTCCCATGTAGTAGGCAAAAAAAAATTTTATTATCTTTATTTATTTATTTGATAGCCAGAAATCAAGAGGGAGAGGAGTAGAAGAACCATTTCACCACTTGCAAAGCTTTCCCCCTGCAGGTGGGGACCAGAGGCTCAAACCCAGGTCCTTGTGCATTGTAACATGTGTGCTCAAACAGGTGCGCCACCATCCGGCCCCACTTAAACACTATGTCACACCTGGGCCAGCTCCCCATTGGTCTGCTGAAATCACCAGGTATGATTACCTTATTGAAACCTCTCCCTACAATGTGCAAAGTAATCCCTTTGGGCTTCCTAAGACCTGTCCCACTTCTGTTTCCTTTGTAACTTTTTATTTCTTTCCCACTGGCATGGGGAATATGTGTGCAGACATGGTCAAGCAAAATGTCCATGTTCCATATGGGAGTGGAATGCTTGTGGTCTCCATAAATGACTGTCCCTGTGTGACTGTCTTCATCCTGACCCCACCAGTTAACCCTTATCTTCTCTCTTCAAAAGTTAAACTTGCTTTCCTCAATACAATAGCAAGGGTTACCTGAAAACCTGTCCTAGTGTGAAATTCTATATAGTCTATTGATATATATATTGCATTATATATACTGTATTATATATATTATACTGTGTATATATATTATAATATATATATATACTGTGTATATATATTATAATATATATATACATATATATATTATAATATATATATATCCCACCAGCCCCTGTGACAGTGTTGTCAATTACAAAGTCAAATCAAGAGAAAAAAAACCAAAAACTGAGGAGAAGATTCAGAACCTGGAACCTGCTAGAAGAGGACTTAGTGGGGGTTGAATTGTTATGTGGAAACCTGGGAAATGTTATTCATGTAGAAACTATTGTATATTACTGTCAACTATAAACAAATAATCTCCTCAATAAAGAAATTTAAAAAAAGAGGTGGGTGGTAGTTCAGTGGATTAAGCGCAGGTGGCACAAAGTGCAAGGACTGGTGAAAGGATCCTGGTTTAAGCCCCTGGCTCCCCACCAGCAGGGGAGTTGTTTCACAAGCAGTGAAGCAGGTCTGCAGGTGTCTGTCTTTCTCTCCCTGTCTCTGTCTTCCCCTTCTCTCTCCATTTCTCTCTGTCCTATCCAACAACGATGACAACAATAATAACTACAACAATAAAACAACAAGGGCAACAAAAGGGAATACATAAATAAATATTTTTTAAAAACCTGACTAGGCTAGAAAAATAGCTCACTTGGGAGCTACTCTCTGCCCTGATCCAGCTTTCAAATCCTATTTCCAACTCTGACACCATCTCCTCAGACAATACCTTTGGTCCACCTACATGTTAGCTGTCAGGCTCAGGTAAAAATTAATAAAGTCATGGGCCCCTTGGAATATACCTAAAATAAACCTAGTAGCTTTTTCCAAAATGGAGACCCCAGATCTCATCTGCTATATTCTTGTCTTTAGATTCCTGATTATTAAACGATTTGTTCTGCTTTATATCTTAATGCTTTTTTAGACACCAAGTTGCAGATGCTACCATAACTCCAACCTGACTTCCACAGGCAGATGACCTCACCATTGTGTCCTGGAACCCCACCTCACTTGAGTCCTATGCAACTAGAGAAAGATAGAAACAGGCTGGGAGTATGGATCGACCTGACAATGCCTATGTCTAGCAGAGAAGCAATTACAGAAGCCAGACCTTCTATCTTGTGCACCCCATAGTGATCCTGGGTTTATACTCCCAAAGAGATAAAGAATAGGAAAATTTCCAGTGGAGGGGATGGGATATGGAACTCTGGTAGTGGGAAATGTGTGAAATGTTACCCCTCTTAGCCTATGGTTTTGTTGGTATTTTCTATTTTTTTAATAAATTAATAATTTTAAAAAATAGCTCACTTGGATGGTGCACTGTTTTGCTACGTGCAAGACCCAGGCTGGAGCCTGACTCATACTACACTGCAGGAAGCTTTGATGGTGTATTCTTTTCTTCTTCTTTCTCTCTTCCTCTTTTTCTCTTTTTTTTTTCCTTCTGACTTATTTTATTTTGCATAATCAAGAGTTGCTTCCATTTTGATGCAAATGACAAAATTTTATCTTTTTTAATTTTTATTTATAAAATGAAAATTTTGACAAAAATATAGCATAAGAAGGAAACATTTCCACATAATTCCTACCACCAGAACTCTATCCAATCCCCTCCCTTGATAGAAGATGGTACAGAAGGTGGAAGGTACAGAAGGTGGAAGGTCTGGCTTCTGTAATTGCTTCCCCACTGAACATGGGCATTTGGCAGGTTGATCCATACTGCCAGCCTGTCTCTCTTTCCCTAGTGGGGCAAGAATCTGGGGAAGTGGGATTCCAGGACTTATTGGTGGGGTCATCTGCTCTGGGAAGTCAAGTTTAAATCATGGTAGTATCTGGAACCTGGTAGCTGAAAAAGAGTTAAGATATAAAGCAGAATAAATTGTTGACTACTCATGAACCTAAAGCAAGACTATTCAGAGTTGAGTGTGTGGGACTAGAGAAGGCCCCAAAAATCCCAAACCTGGACCTACCTGCCCCTGTTATTTTCTGGAAGTTATACACGGCTAGGACCCTATTACCAGCACACACCTCTCCTGAATTCTCTCTCAATCCTTTAAAATCTTTAAAATGTTTGTGCTTGAACTTAAGTTGATCTCTTAAATAAAATTACCCTTAACATTTTAAAAAATAGTTTATTTATTACTGAATAGAGAGAGAGAGAAGCTGAGAGGGGAGGGGAAGATAGAGAGGGAAAGAGACAGAGAGACATCTGCAGACCCACTTCACCATTCATGATGTCTTTCCCCTACAGGTGGGGACCAGGGGCTTCAACTCGAGTCCTCGTACACTGTAATCTGTGCACTTAACTAGGTAGTGACACACCTTTCTTAACTTTTCTTCAATTGAATTTTTAAAATGAATTTCTTCTTTCAAATTTATTTCTTCTTCTACTCTGCAAGAAATACCATAAAAAAGAGGACACTAGGGAGTTGGGCAGTAGCACAACAGGTTAAACACACGTGGTGCAAAGCACAAAGACTGGCATAAGAATACTGGTTCAAGCCCCCAGCTCCCCACCTGCAGGGAAGTTGCTTCATAAGCGGTGAAGCAGGTCTTCAGGTGTCTGTCTTTCTCCCCCCCTCTCTGTCTTCTCCTTCCCTCTCCATTTCTCTCTGTCCTATCCAACAACAATGACATCAATAACAACAACAATAATAACTACAACAACATAACAACAAGATCAACAAAAGGGAATAAATAAATAGATAAATAAGAGGTCCCAATGGTAGCATACCTGGTTAAGCACACCTAGTGCAAGGACCCGTGGCAAAGATGCAGGTTCAAGCCCACAGTTCCCACCTACAAAGGGGACCCTCAGTGTTATAATTTAACTTAAAAGGGGGTTTGGGGGGCTGCTGTGTCATGTAAAAGGATTCACAACTAGGAGCTGGGAATCAGTTTAACCATTACAAGGTTTATTAGGGTGAAACAGGTAAAATGCAAAATAAGAAATTATCATTAAGGGTTGAGTGTACGCTAGGTCCATAAAGTCTGAGTATAGTCATCAAAGTTTAGTCCCATAAGGTAAACAATTATCAGCTCTGATAGAGGTTGTTCATGGCTATAGAGGGGTTTAAAAGTTTACCAGTTAGCAGAATCACACGTGTTCAGTTCCCAGGAGAAGTGGCCATGATGGATACCTGGGGCACCTCCGCTGAGTTGCTTCTGACCAGGAGAAGAAGCAGCAGCCAAAAGAGAGCAACCTTGTCAAAGTCTCTGCTTTTATACCTTCCCTACTCTGTGTGTCCCACCTCAGGATGAGGTTTATTCGTATGCTAATAGTCTCAAACTCATGTTGGAGTCACAACACCTCACAAGTAGTGAAGCAGGTCTGCAGGTGTCTATCTTTCTTTCTCTCCCTCTCTACTTATCCTCCCCTCACAACTTCTCTGTGTCCTAGCCAATAAAATGGAAAGGGAAAAAAAAAAAAAAAGGCCATCAGGTGCAATAGATTCATAGTGCTGGCACCAAGCTCCAGCGATAACCCTGGAGGTAAGAAGGAGAGAGAGAGAGAGAGGTGGGGGGGCATAAGAAGGAGAAATGTGGGGTTGGAGCCAAGATGGCAACTTGGAATCAGCAGCTTACTTGAGCTCCAAAAAGCAGCAGATTGTGACCTGGGAATTCTCTGGATAGGGTAGGATACTGGGCCATCAGTAGGAGGGTGAACAAGGGGTGGTCATGGTGACAGCAAAAAAGAGTCCTATAACCCACTCTTGGGCTGGCAAACAGAGGCCAGAAAGGAAAATCTGGCATTCCTTAAAACATTAAGCCAGCTCCCCCTGCTTCACCCTGCATTTCTTGATACTATGGCCTGCCATTTTATTATCTATATATCAACCTTCTGCTTTGTCTTACGAATGACTTAAGGCCTCCACCCTATTACCACACCCATTCTGCTCATTTAATATATTCTTTTCCTACACTCAAGAGCACCGGGTATTATTAATCTTGCCAGTTAAACCCCTAGCAACAGTTGCTAATGAAGCCCTACCTTTCCTAGCCCCCTTTTACCTTTCTCCACCCCTTTTCTAACCATGTATGGTATTGTCAAGCCACTTTCATTTCCTACTTTCCTCTTTCATGTTCCAGCCTGGAGAAGCGTGGGCACGTCTAACCTGGAGAAGCGTGGGCACAGACCAGGAGGCTGACACTGGCCATTGCAGTTTGTGCCACATGACTTAACCAGGTGTGCTACTACCCGATTCTAGGGTGCTCGGATGAATAAAGATTTGAATTGCCCATGAGCTTGGTTCCTGGGTCATCTCTCTCTTGCATTGCTAGCCTGACACTCACAGAGCACATACCCAAGGATAGACCATTTAGACCATAAAGACAGAATCAACAAATTCAAGAACATTGGAGTCATCCCAAGTATCTTCTCAGACTGCAGTGGAATAAAGCTAACATTCAACAAGAAAGAGATAATTATTAAAAGTCACAGAATTTGGAAACTAACAGCATACTGCTAAGAACCACTGGGTCAGAGAAGCACTCAAGCAAGAAATTCAAATGTTCCTGGAAACAAATAAAAATGAAGACACTAGTTATCAAAATATTTGGAACACAGCTAAAGCAGTACTGAGAGGGAAAATCATAGCCATACAATCACATATTAGTGAACAAAAAGCTCAAATAAACGACCTTATTAAGCACCTTAAGGACTTAGAGGAAAAGGAACAAAGGAGCCCTAAAGCAACTAGCAGGACAGAAATCGCTAAAATTAGTGCAGAAATAAACAACACTGAAAATAAGAGAACCATATCAATGAAGCCAAATGTTGGTTCTTTGAAAAATTAAACAAGATTGACAAACCCCTAGCCAGACTCACTAAAAGAAAAAAAAAATGGAGAAGACTCAAATAAATAGAATTGTAAATGATAAAGGAGATTTCACAATTTACACCACAGAAATCTAGAAAATCATGTGAAACTTCTACAAAGAACTATACACCACCAAGCTAGAGAATCTGGAAGAAATGGAAGGATTCCTATAAACATATGCCCTTCCAAAAAGGAACCAAGAGGAACTACAAAACCTAAATGCACCAATCACAGACAAAGAAATCAAAACAGTTATTAAGAATCTCCCCAACAACAAAAGTCCTGGACCAGATGGCTTCACAAACAAATTCTACAAAACCTTTAGGGAACAGTTAGTACCTATACTTCTAAAGCTCTTTCACAAGACTGATGAAACAGGAGCACACCCTTATAACTTCTATGAAGTCAACATCACCCTAATACAAAAAACAGACAGGGACACAAAAAAAGGAAAACAACAGGCCAATAT
Source organism: Erinaceus europaeus (assembly GCF_950295315.1). Taxonomy (NCBI): domain Eukaryota; kingdom Metazoa; phylum Chordata; class Mammalia; order Eulipotyphla; family Erinaceidae; genus Erinaceus; species Erinaceus europaeus. The sequence continues at coordinate 114,211,452 of NC_080169.1, read as the reverse complement.
CTCTGATGAACATAGATGCCAAAATATTAAACAAGATCTGGGCCAACTGGATACAGCAGTATATCAAAAAGATTGTTCATCACAACCAAATGGATTTATCCCAGGAATGCAAGGCTGGTTTTAACATACATAAGTCAATCAATGTCATTCACCACATTAATAAAAACAAAATCAAAAACTATATGATTATTTCAATAGATGCAGAGAAAGCCTTTGACAAAATCCAACACCCATTCATGCTCAAAACACTACAAAAAAAAATGGGAATAAATGGGAAATTCACCAAGATAGTAGAGTCCATATATAGCAAGCCTACAGCCAACATTATACCCAATGGACATGAACTGAAAGCATCCCCCCTCAGATTGAGGACTAGCCAGGCCTGTCCATTAACACCATTACTCTTCAACATAGTATTAGAAGTTCTTTCCATAGCAATCAGGTGCCAGGAGCCATTTCTCTGCTTGATAGAAGCTAATCCTTGAAACAACAGAAGCCCTTGAGATAAGTTTCTAATTCCAGTACAAAAATTCGAATTGTCCATTTATTGTATCTCATTGACAAAGCCACCCACTTTTCCAGTCACAGAGACATATTCTTTTTCTCTTTTTCAACACTGGATGTCCATGTTTGTTTTCCTTTTATTATGGTGGATGACATTATTGCTCTTGCAAAATCCACAGTCCCTGTTGGCAAGTCCTTACCACAAAGGACGCCATGGCAGTATATACTCCAGCTAACCGCACCAGCCTATCCAAGTCTTCTCTTTCTGCTGACCTACCACTGCTGACTTCATCTTTGCATGTTTATTGACTGCTCACTTTTCTCAAAATATTCCTCGATGTTCAAGGAACCTCACCTTGACTTCTAATGTGTATGCACCTCCTCTGTGTTTTGGTACAACACCATCCTATATTTTCATGTCAATTCTTCTCTACCTTGTCCTTGCCTCCTTGCTTGTTCCACAGCTGACCCTCTATGAAGAAGAAAAATTTCACCACCAGAAGACCAGACGTGCTGTGTTTCTTCCCCTGGACATAACATCCACTGACTGCTTCCCTTAGACTTGCTGGTGGCACGCTAGGACACTCTATATATTCCTCCCATGAATTTTCTGACAAATTACAACAGGTTATAGACTCCACCACAAATAGTCTTGAGTCACTACAGAGCCCCTTATGGGACCCTTGATTAGTCTTTTGTTAATGATTACCTTAAGACCATTTATTTTTAATAAGATTACTGATTTTATAATACAGCAGATTGACTCCTTGGCATCAAAACCTCTGCAAATACATTATCACAGACTTGATTTGGCTGATAGAGGCCTGGCTGAACCTGAGGATGACAGACCTCCTTTTCAGATGGCATAAAAATCAGAATTATGCATCGAGACATCCAACCTTGGCAGGGCAAGGACACCAGTAAGGGATGCAAGGCAAAGCACTGCAGGGGGAGGACCCTATCATCCAACTCTGAGTCCCCCGTGAAGCAAACCTGATTTGCATGGAGGTTGGTGTCAACAACAAAAATTGTTTTCCTAGAAACCGTGGCTCTGCCTCCCCTCCCCAAAAAGACACCGAGAGCCTTATAAGATGCGGGAAGATTGGTTTTGCACTCACCCCACGGGAGGAATCGGGTCAATACTTCCCTCCTCTGGTTATGCCCACCAAACCTGCTGTTAAGGTCTCTGCTCCTCACCCCAGATTGCCTGCCTCAAGTTAAATTATAATGAAGGGAGGATATGCCAGGAGCCATTTCTCTGCTTGATAGAAGCTAATCCTTGAAACAACAGAAGCCCTTGAGATAAGTTTCTAATTCCCGTAGGAAGGATGTTTGCCAGAAACTAAGTGACATACCATATAGTTATAGTGACATACCATATAGTTATAGTTTAACAAAAATAGTTGCAAGGGACCCTCCACCGCAATCTCTGCCTCCCCCTTCCCCCTATGCTCCCCCTTTCCCAAAGCCTTAAAATGCCTGTGAACACAATAAAATTTTGCAGCTTGATCAGAAACTTGTCTTGCTGTCATTCTTTCGTGTCTCTTGTCCCTGTCATTCCAGGTCTTTTAGGTTCCTAGCCCCTGTTCACCGCCCCGCTGGTCGGGGCAATCAGGCAAGAGAAAGAAATCAAAGAAATACAGATTGGAAGGGAAGAAGTCAAGCTCTCATTATTTGCAGATGATATGATAGTATACATAGAAAAACCTAAGAATCCAGCAGAAAGTTACTAGAAGTTAATAGGCAATAGAACAAGGTGTCAGCCTACAAAATCTATGTACAGAAATCAGTGGAATTTCTTTATGCTGACACTAAGTCTGAAGAAGAGGATATCCAGAAATCACACCCATTCACTGTTGTAGCAAAAACAATAAAATATCTAGGAATAAACCTAACCAAAGAAGTGAAAGACTTGTATATTGAGAACTATGAGTCACTATTCAAAGAATTAGAAAATGATACCAAGAAATGGAAAGACATGCCATGCTCAGAGACTGGAAGAATTAATATCATCAAAATGAATATACTCCCCAGAGCCATATACAAATTTAATGCAATTCCCATCAAAGTTCCACCAAGATTCTTTAAGAGGATTGAAAAAAAAAAAACTACAATCATTTATCTAGAACCAGAAAACACTAGAATTGCCAAAACAGTCTTGAGGAAAAGAAACAGAAATGGAGGCATCACATTCCCAGATCTCAAATTATATTATTATAAGGCCATCATCATCAAAACTGCCTGGTACTGGAACAAAAATAGTCATACAGACCAGTGGAGCAGAATTGAAAGCCCAGAAATAAACCTCCATACCTATGGACATCTAATCTTTGATAAGGAGGCCCTCTTCAATAAATGGTGCTGGGAAAACTGGGTTGAAAAATGCACAAGAATGAAACTGAACCACCTTATCTCACCAGAAACAAAAAATCACCTCTAAATGGAATCAAGGACCTAAATGTTAGACCAGAAACTATCAAATATTTAGAGGAAAACATTGGTCAAACACTTTCCCACCTAAACCTCAAGGGCATCTTTGATGAAACAAACCCAATTACAAGGAATACTAGAGCAGAAACAAATCAATGGGACTACATCAAATTGAAAAGCTTCTTCACAGCCAAAGAAACTATCACACAAACAAAGAGACCCCTCACAAAATGGGAGAAGATCTTCACATGCCATACATCAGTCAAGAGATTAATCACCAAAATATACAAAGAGCTCAGCAAACTTAGCAACAAAAAAGCAAATGACCCTATCCAAAAATGGGTAGAGGATATGAACAAAACATTCACTACAGAAGAAATACTAAAGGCTAACAAACACATGAAAGATTGCTCCATGTTGCTGATAGTCAGAGAAATGCAAAGAAAGACAACATGGAGATACCACCCCACCCCTGTGAGAATGGCATACATCAAAAAGGACAGCAACAACAAATTCTGGAGAGGCTGTGGGGACAGAGGAACTTTTCTGCATTGCTGGTGGGAATGTAATTGATACAGCCTATGTGGAGAGAAGTCTAGAGAACTCTAACAAGGCTAGGCATGGACCTTCCATATGACCCAGTAATTCTTGGGAGCCTCTTGGGGATATACCCCAAGGACTCCATAACACCCAACCAAAAAGATATGTGTACACCTATATTCATAATAGCTAAAACCTGGAAGCGCCCCAGGTGCCCAACAACAGATGAGTGGCTGAGAAAGCTGTGGTATATATACACAATGGAATATTATGCAGCTATTAGGAACAATGAAATCACCTTCTCTGACCCATCTTGGATGGAGCTAGAAGGAATTATGTTAAGTGAGCTAAGTCAGAAATATAAAGACAAGTATGGGATGATCCCACTCATCAACAGAAGTTGAGAAAGAAAAAGAGAAAGGGAAACTCAAAGCAGGATTTGACTAAATTTGGAGTAGGGCACCAAAGAAAAAACCCTGGGTTGAGGATGAGGGTAGATGTTCAGCTTCATGGGGTGAAGGGGGGCAAAGGGATGGGACACAGTCTTTTGGTGGTGGGAATGGTGTTTATATACACTCCTATTAATTTGTAGTCATATAAATCACTAATTAATATGAGAAGGGAAAAACTGTATGTCTCAAACATTTTAAGTCACAGACTGAGTCTTTTTAATACATAGGCTGAATCTTTGATATGTTGACTCTTTCAAAGTTTGGATCAGGGAAACAGAAGCAACTGGTAGCTCAGCTATCTACAAATAATGTCAAAGGACATAAATTATGATGATCTTAACAAAGGGATATATCAAAGTTAACCCAATTGCTATATAATGTGATTATAGCAATAACTATCTATTTCCTTCTTAAACCCTAAGACAGCAGGAACCTCCCACTTCCTCTGTAGAGCCTATATTTCCCCCAGTCCTGGAACCTTTATGGTGGGGCTCATTTTCCTGCATGCTTATTTCATTTCATACCAAATGATATTGCATCCGCCAATCCCAACCTAATCTATGCAAGGAGTACTACCTTAGCATGCTTCACTTCAGACTGTGTCCAGAGACAACAGGCATGGCATGTCAACCCTTCAACCTCATTACTCAGGAGAGACCTTTCCTTTCATAGAATTCTCTATTGCCATTCCAGGTGATTCACTTCCTAACAAAGTCCTAAACCTAGATATAGACCAGGTCCCATGAGATACAGCATATGTTCACATGTATCCTTAAATTAGGGCAAAATATATACCTGGAAGCAAAAGTACACAGTAGTCTTCAGTGAGTCAGTATAAAGTTCCTGATGAAACAGTATCTAATTAGACTTAGGTACTCTCCTCACATGCTTCCTATTACAGTTCTCTCACTCCAAAGCTAACCTTAGCAAAGCAAGGACTGCAAAAGTTGAATAAGGGCAAGAGACTGTCATACTCTAACAAAGACTCTTTAGTCACTATCAGGCTACCCCATAAGCTGGGGCCCTACTCAGGGAGTCCTGAGGTTCCCACACAGACATGATGGACCTAGACCTAGAAAGAATCCCTATCTCCATTGTTACCAGTCATCTCTATCAGGAACAACAAAAGAGACCCCAACATAGGACATTGCCCTCCACGTGAATCAACAATGGTAGAGAATGTTCTATCCTCTGAAGGGAGGCTGGACAACATACTCTATGCTACACCTGAGGAAGATGGGTCCATATTGGGTGGGGCAGCTTGGAATGTTCCTACTCATGACCACAGAATGTGAGCTCAGATCTACAGGGATGCAGAGGTCACATAGGCTTCTAAGCTGAATATGGGCCTCAGATCAGATCAATAAATGGGGTTTATAGTCAATAATATTTATACACCTTTCCCATATTTGGGAGCTACTCTCTTCTCTGATCAAGCTTTCTGATCCTTTTTCTAGCCATGACATCATCTCCCCAGACAATAACATGGATCCACCTACATATCAGATTTCAGGTTCAGGGGAAAACAAACAAAAAGCAAAAAAAACCAAAAAAAAATAGTATAGCCACAGGCCCTTTGGAATATAACTATAATATTCCTACTAGCTATCGACAAAATGGAGGACCCCCGCCCCAACTCTTCATCTGCACTATTCCAGCCTTTAGGTTCATGATTCGTCAACAATTTTTTGGCTTTGTATGTTAACTCTCTTTTCAGCCAGCAGGTTCCAGATGCTAGCAAGATGCCAACCAGACTTCCCTAGACAGACAACCCCACCAATGTTTCCTGGAGCTCTGATTCACCATTCCCTACCCCATTAGGGAAAGAGAGAGACAGGCTAGGAGTGTGGATTGACCTGTCAACACCCATGGTCAGTGTGGAAGCAATTACAGAAGCCAGATCTTCTACCTTCTACATCCCACAATGGCCTTGGGTCCATACTCCCAGAGGGTTAAAGAATAGGAAAGCTATCAGGGGAGGGAATGGGACACGAAGTTCTGGTGGTGGGAATTGTGTGGAGTTGTACCCTTATTATCCTATGGTTTTTGTAAATGTATCCTTTTTATAAATAAAAAAAGAAAAAGGAAAACAGAAAAGAAAAGGAGGAGAAATGCAGGGCAGCAGATGATTTCCCTGAAGAAGACTATGGACTTTCAAGATAGGATCTAAGTGTGATTCAATGATAAATGAACATGGCCTATTTACTCATACCATCACAGGACACTGCAAGGAGTCTTGTCAAGAGTCGGGGAGTGACCAGAATTCAGGCCTGAATTTAAATGTAGTGTCAGAGACAGTGGTTTAAGGGCAGAAATAAATACAGAATGTCCTATACATGTAGGTGATATCATATAGATTATATATCCAAAATCAAGTGTTGATACTTGTTTTTGTTAGTTATAACAGAGCCTTAAATAGGGAAGTCACTTGGTCATATATAATAGATGTTGCTTTATAAAGATTTGTCTAAAGGTGTGTTCTAATATTTGCTTGAATGTACAGAGGCAAAATATCTGAGCTCCAACTATAGTGAAGTGGTCACACTAGGAATGGGGTAGAAAAGGTACAACAAAAATGAGAGCTTTTGAAAAACATCAGCTACTGTCTCGAGATGGTTTTCATCAGAGAAGGAAGAACTGAGGAGGTTTTTCACGGGTGAGTGTGTTGTAATGAGGTGTAATCACCAGTCAGAATAAGGAAGTTGGACTGGATTTGAGGAAAATGGTAAGTGTGGTTTGGAACTTATTACAAAGGACATTTACATCATGCCATCTGGTTGGAAAACAATAGCAGATTCCTGTAAATGAACTGAAATTCAGGTTACAGGATAGTTAGACATTTATGTGTGGTCATCCAAACATAAATTAATCTAACAAGGGAACATTTTGAACTGGGTTATAAAGTTGGAGGGGAAATACTGGCATAGATGGAGATCATAAAGCTTGTTTAATTTATTTTTCCCTCACCAGCATCTTCTGAAAATAACTACCTCCACATATGAATACCTGCTCCATTTTTATTTCTTTGTATTATTTTATTTTCTTTATTTATTGCACAGAGACATCCAGAAATCAAGAGGGAAGGGGGAGATAAAGAGGGAAAGAGACAGAGAGACACTTGCAGCCCTGCTTCACCAATCATGAAGCTTTCCTCCTGAAAGTGGGACCGGGAGCTTGAACCAGGGTCCTTCCATACTGTAATGTAAGCATTTAACCAGTTGTGCCAACACCTGGGCCTACCATGACTTCTTCAAATTCCATTCAAGATGAGGCAAAAGGGAGGATTTTATCATTTTTTAAAAATTGAGTAGTATTCCTTTTTTTTTATTATTTGTCACCAGAATTATCTCTGGGACTTGAAGCCTATATGACTCTACCACTCCCAGAAGCCGTATTTTTTTCTCTTAGATGGCGAGAAACAGAGAGTGAGATAGAGGCAGAGAGAGTAGGAGAGACACCATAGCACCACTTCAACACTAGTGAAGTTTCTCTCCTGCAGGCTCTCCCAAGTGATGAAAAAGAACTAGAGTCTTTTGTGTGGTAATGAGTGTGTACTCTACTGGTGAACCGCCTCCTAGTCCCTTGAATGATAGATATGTCAGATAGTGTGGTGATTTACTGTTTCTCTTTGCTTCTAGGTTATGAGCTTTCAGAGACCATTTATAAGTAGATTGAAGGGTCAATATCAGACAACCAAAGCAAATTAAAATGGTTAGTGGCTAAACATGGGGATTCTGAGGTGGGGAGATTGCTCACTAGAAGTGCCTTACTATGCTTGAGGACTAGAGTCAGCCCCTTGGTACCATATAGGCTCACCATACATGGGGGAAGCTTCGCAAGTGGTGAAATGGTCCTATTCTCCCTCTCTCCTCCTCTATCTCTTCCCTGTCTCCCACTCTCTCTAGTATTGCAAGAAAAGAAACACAAGGATTCTGGAATCAAAATGCATAATAGTTTTAAATGGAGCTCAAATAGTAACTAATCTTAAAACACCAAATTATGTATTGATAGATGCATAACTTGTGATATATTCATCTAAGTGTACTACTCAGCAGTGATGCAAAACACAAATGATCTCACATATCCTTGCATGAATAAGCTGGCTTCAGTACAATTCACACAGTATAACACCACTGATGTGAGTCTTAAATACCTACAAAATGTCAGGTGGTAGCACAACAGTTTAAGCGCATGTGGCACAAAGTGCAAGGACTGGTGTAAGGATCCCAGTTTGAGTCCCTGGCTCCCCGCCTGCAGGGAAGTCGCTTCACAAGCAGTGAAGTAGTTCTGCAGGTGTCTGTCTGTCACTCCCCCCTCTCTGTCTTCCCCTCCCCTATCCATTTCTCTCTGTCCTATCCAACAATGGCAACATCAATAACAACAACAATGATAGCCACAACAATAAATAAATATAGAAAAAATGCCTACAAAACATCAGTGCACATATAAAGGTACATAAGGGTGTGAAGAAATGCACAAGAATTATAAACATCTAATTCAGGAGGGGGTTATACCCTAGGGGAAAGGAAAATAAGGCAGCACAAAAGGAGTTTCACTTGTAATTTTGCAGTTTTTAGATTACAAGGTGGGTGTTTGCCATATACTAACTATTACAGAATTGTAAAGATTGAATCAAGGGGGCTGGACAGTGGTTCACCCAGTTAAATGCACATAGTACTCAAGCACAAGGACCCAGAGTTCGAGCCCCCTCGCTCAACTGTAAAGGGTACGCTTCACAAGTGGTGAAGCTGGTTTAAAGATGTCTATCTTTCTCTCTCTCTATCTCCCCCTCCTCTCGCAATATCCCTCTGTTCTATCTAATAAAAATTAGAAAGAAAAAAATATTGACACTGAGCCTCAAGGAAAATGAAAATGGCATGAGAAAAAAAATGTTTGCATCAGAAGCTTGGTCTTCATATTATATGCCATCTGAGTACCGTGAATAGTCCTTAGTCAGAACATCTGCATGGATATACAGTTGTAAAATCCAATTCATTCTTTCAAACAAAACCATCTAGCTTGGGAAAACTTGTTCAGCATTAAATAACTGAATAACTTTCTCTGTCAAAACTAGTTTCACAAGTGAAACCTGATGAAAAACACATTTCTAAAGTCATAAAATAAAAAAAAATTTCAGCATATGTTCTATAACTTCAAAGCTATAGGATAAATATTCTATTCACATTTAGGAGAAGTTGTACTTGAAAGCCACTGCTGTCCATTATGAAGTAAAGTGCAGTTAAATATGGCTGCTAGTTTAAAGGATTTGCTAAATTTCATGTCATATCACAATGTGCAATACTAACATGAAACTGAAAAAAAAAAAAAGATTAGTTCCCAGCTTCAGACCATCTAATAATAATTAGACATTTCTAACTCTTGATTTGTTTTTGAATTTACTTGAAATGTTTTCTCCAATCTTTAAAATTGGTTAATAAATCATGATATTTCCATATAGTTCTCACAGGTGTTTCTCTTTTTTATTAGATATTTAATATTGATTTACAATATTATAAGATAACAAAGCTACAATTCAACACCATTCCCACTACCAGAGTTCGGTGTCCCAATTCCTTCCATTGGAAACTGAAGTGGTTCTCCTAAGGTCATAGATTTGGGTTGACTGTTATTTCTATGACTACATATCTATCTATCTATCTATCTATCTACCTATCTATCTACCTATCTACCTATCTATCTATTTATATTTTTGCTCGTTTTTTCCTGTGGCCCTGCCTCCCCTTCCCTTCTAAGTCATACCTATACCTATTACTATTTCCAAGTGTCCTTCTTCTTTGCCTCTTCTATCTCCAGGTCCTGATAGAATTGGGCCCTCAGGTCACCTTCCCCTAACATTTCTCCCCTTCTAGGAGTATGGACCAAAATTCTTTATTATTATTTTTTTATACCTAGTTAGCTTCACTCATTTGTTACGCAATGAGAACCATTTAAGTTTGCAATGTACTGGTTTATAGGCCATAAAACCATTTAGAAACACATAAAGGAAGGTGTTTCTTCATTCAGAACAGGGGTGGGATGATCTTGAGATGTAAATTGGCAAAATAACACATGATAATTATCAACAAACAAATGGATGACATTTGTGCCCTGTCATGCTGTCATTGCAGCTTATCTCACTGTTTTCACCAGTCATCACCCCCAACTTAGCAGGTCTGACGTTTACAACCATGCATGGGATCAATTCAATAGACTTTGATAAGACCAAAGATTTCTGTTCCTCAAAGATAATGATCTAATCTCAACACAGAAATTGTCACTGCTGAAAATATCCCTGTGCAGCTTTTATTTGCTCCTTGTCCCCAAACTCTCAGGACTGTCTGTGAGTGTGGACACTCACGGTCTTCTCATTCTTGAGTCGATGTTGGTGCATTGCTTTTGCAGACTATTTTTGTTGTTGTTCAAGTTTAAAACCTTCTGGATTAAATCTATTGGTGGCATTTTCTTACCTTGTTGTACAGAATCTAAGCTGCCATCAGTTGGAAGCTTCATTCTCATTTTAGACACTGAAATTTGGAGGGAAAATTAGACCTAGCCAATTAGGTCATGGCACAGTGCTTTCATGTGATTGACTATGAAATAGCCGGCATTCAGAAGTGTCAAAATGTGAAAAATAATGGGTTCCTCTGAGTCAATTAAATATGACACATATTAAGTCTCTGCGAATGTTCCTTGGGCTGTTTATACTGGTACCTGGTGCATGTGTGGAACACAGCAGATAATTAATTATACTGTGAATCCAGTTCCTAGTGCAAAGTCCTCAGGTGTCTGCACTTCTAGGCCTTTCAAGCATGTCTGGTTCACAGCTTTAATTACCACACTCATGAATATTTTAGCATATGGCATTTCTTTATGAGTGATGCAACAAACAGGTTTCACTTCCTTGCCATTGCAAAATGTCACTATCGTAGCTTGAAGTTCACTATCATGACTGTCTTTAATGCACCCTGTCACAGAACATCTTCCTAGTCACACTTACTAATTTAACCTTTCCCCAGCAAAGTACCAAAGTTTTTCTTAGCACACAGATAGAGATCACATCATGATAGTATAGCTACCATGGGCTCCATTGTAATTCAATCAGCATTGCAAATGAATATAGCCAGTTGTCTGGAATTGTTGCTTATACCCTTGCATTCAACTGCTTACACAGGCTACTTAATTGCACTCCAGTAGTTCTCAGCCTTCTTCAATCTGCTAAGCATCAGTAGTTCTGGATATACTACATTTGGCAATGTTCGATTGTTTGTCATAAAATTTTTCTTTGACTCTGTAGACAATCTTTCTGAAATTTATCTCCTCTAAAAGCTATTATGAATGTTGTGTTCACCAAAGAAACCATCTGTGAGAAATGTTTTACTTGCAAAAAAATAATAATAATCTTGTAGAAACTCTAGTTCTTTCTCTCAGTTAATTAAATTTGCACTATTTGCTAGTTTCTCTAAAGCAATATGATCTTCTCATTACTTCATACCTGTATGGTAAGTCGTGCTTTTAACAGAGGCACAATTTGAATTATTAATATGCAAATTGTGTGTTTTTTCACAAGGAAATATGTTTGCTCCTATTTTTGAAGCTTGTAGACTCTTGATTCAATGTTTGGTATATATATATCTCCCCTATATATTCCTGTGTTCAAGTCCCCCACAGGAGCACCATTGACAGCCCTGAGAGGACTCCATGGGTGGCTAAGTGATGCTTTGATGTCTCCTCCTACATTCCAAGTCTCATTCATTCTCTCTCCTATCCTGCTCTCTAAGTATACAGAATGAAAAACTGGAGGCAGAAACAGGGAGATATCTAGTAGTAACACACCAGACTTGCTTACCTAAGGACACCTCAGAGGGTTGGTGTCAGGTTCAATTCCAGCACTGCCGCATGCCACAGCTAAGGAGTGCTCTAGTCTCTCTCTCTCTCTCTCTCTCTCTCTCTCTCTCTCTCTCTCTCTCTCTCTGTTAATTTAATTGAGTCCAGGAAACTGCTTAGACTCTTGCATGCACAGGATTCTAGGTTAGTTCCACAGCACCGTATTATTTAAAAGTCACTAAAAAATAACAACCAAGGGGCTAGAAAATGGTAAACCCAGTTAAGCACACACATTATCATGCATAAAGACCTAGGTATGAGCCCCACTCCTCATCTGCAGGGGAGAAGCTTCCCAAGTACTGAAGCAGGTCTGCAGGTATCTTTCTCTATCCCTCTCTGTCTTCCTCTTTCCCTCTCAATTTTTTTGTCCTATTAAATAAAATAGAAATAAAAATAATGACCAAGTCACTGAAGTCCATAGTGCCTAACGCAGTGAGTATTCTCACAGAAACCAGGGGTCTACAAGGCACAAGTAATTACACTATGGCCAGAGGAAATTAGAGTTGATCACATTTTTAAAACTCAGGAGTTATCCAAGTAAAATGCAAAGCAGCTTCAATGTTTCAGAACTATCAGGACTGGAGAAATGGCTCATCTAGAACTCTCAACACGTATTTAAGTCTTTTGAGACAGCACTTCTGAGCACTTGTCTTAAGGAAGTGATTTAGGTTGTATCCAAAGATGTTTGTACTTGAGTATTTACTGTGCATGAATTGTATTAGAAAATCTCCTCAAGTGGGTTGGGCAGTAGCACAATGGGTTAAGCGCACGTGGTGCAAAGCACAAGGACCAAAGGATCCCTGTTTGAGCCCCTGGCTCCCCAGCTGCAGGGGAGTTGCTTCACAGGCGGTGAAGCAGGTCTGCAGGTGTTAATCTTTCTCTCCCTCTCTCTGTCTTCCCCTCTTCTCTCCATTTCTCTCTGTCCTATCCAACAATTATGACATCAACAACAACAACAATAATAACTAAAACATCAGGGAAAAAAAGGGAAAGTAAATAATGAAAAACAATTTTAAAGAAAATCTCCTCAATACTATGAATTCATAAACAAAGGACCAGGTGTTGTGCCAATAAAAGTGTAAGCATTTTCTTGCTAATTCTTATAAACAAGCCCATGTGACAGTTTCTCTATTTATTCCTATTTACAGATGATACAGTGGGTATGTACCTAAAGTAAGTAGCTTAGTCACAGCCATCTGGCTCGTTAATGGTAGAGCCATTAGAACTCATGACCTTTGGCCTACACTTAACTAGGAGGATCACTGCTGTTCAGCTGTCACATAAATAATACGTGTTTATGCCTGAATACTACACATGAACTAGTCATCATCACAGTCTGTATTTGGACGTGAAAGCAGATCTGTAATAGTGTTAGTTTCATCTATAGTATATATCTTAGAAAAGAATACAGGTGGGTTAAGTGCAGGTGATGCGAAGTGCAAGGACCAGCGTAAGGATCCCGGTTTGAGCCCCAGATCCCCACCTGCAGGGGAGTCGCTTCACAGGTGGTGAAGCAGGTCTGCAGGTGTCTGTCTTTCTCTCCCCCTCTCTGTCTTCCCCTCCTCTCTCCATTTCTGTCTGTCCTATCCAATAACAACGACATCAATAACAACAACAATAACTACAACAACAAAGCAACAAGAACAACAAAAGGAAATTTAAAAAAGAAAACAATACAGGCAATGATCTCAATTTTCTAATTTAACCATTAGACATCTATCATCAGTTTGTCTGTCTGTCTGACTACCTATATTCATCTAGCTAGCTAGCTAGCTAGCTATCATCTGTATCTGTCATCAGCAATCGATCATTTACTTTCATCTTAGCTACCTATACACTTTCAAAGATTTATTTATTTACTTGTCAGTGAGAGATAGAGACAAAAAGAGAGAAAGAAGGAGAGAGATAGATGAGCAAGAAAGAGAGGCCACCATTTAATGCCAACAATAAACTTGGAGCCTCATGCTTACAAATCAGATGCTCTGTTGGTCACAATACCCCCTAGGCCACTACCTACTCCTTTAGAAAGACTACACTTCCAGACATCTTAACAATAGCAACAACTACATGCGCAAGATTATATATTTTTTAGTCTTTCATACATATTAGTTGGCGGGCAGTGGTATACTGGGTTAAACACACAAGGTGCAAAGCCCAAGCACCAGTGCAAGGATCCCTATTCGACCCCCCGGTTCCCCACCTGCAGGGGGGTCACTTCACAATTGGTAAAGCAGGTGTGCAGGTGTCTATCTTTCTCTCCTCTTCTCTATCTTCCCCTCTTCTCTCCATATCTCTCTGTCCTATTAAATAACAACAACAAAAAATGGAAAAAAAATGTCTGCCAGGAGCAGTGGGTTTGTAGTATAGGCACTGAGCCCCACTGATTACCCTGGGGGCAGAATATATGTATGTCTGGATAGAGGCAGAAATAAATTGAGAAGAGGGGGAAGTGAGAGAGGGAGAGAGACAGAGAGATCCCTACAGCCCTGCTTCACTACTTGTGAAGCTTTCACTTTTCAGGTGGGAACCAGGGACTTGAACATGGGTCTTTGTGCACAGTAGTGTGTGTGCTTAGTCAGGTGTGGCACCACCTGGTCCCAATTCTCTCGTTTCATTTCTTTATCAACATTGTAAACTAACTTTCGTAATGAGCTCTTATAGGGTCTATATCCAGGAAGATATAGTGAAAGGAGAACTTAGGATTTAATGGACTATTCCATTATAGGATGAATGTTGCCCACCTTCCCTCTTGCCCTGGCACCCAGAAGAAGCCATGTCCCAGAAACAACAATGCTCAGCATCCTCAGGAGCCCTGTGGTCTGGAAATTGAGAGGTGGAGCTCAATCAACCAGGGAGAAAAGTTTCTTACCCACAGGAAACTGAGCAGAGCTGTGTGAAAGCAACTAGAGCAAGTGAAACACAGAAAATGAGCTCACTAACTCCAGTGCCTTCAGATGCATCCCTTTCCTGACATTTTGTGGGGGCCTAATTTCAAACTTGCAGAAATATTGCAAGGATATTACAAATAATTTCCTGAAATCTTTTGCCCTAAATTCCTTATTTATTTGCCTTTTACTCTGTGTTCTTCCTATTGCATTTCAAGGCAGTTCGGACAGGGAGGAAGGCTGAGTCTGTGTCAGTGTAGTTGCTTTGCCAATTACATTCTCTGGAGAATGTGCTGCTGTAGTAAAACCCCTCTGGCAGGCACCTCCCTCTGGCAGAGGCTGTGGACTCCCTTCCCCTCCTTGCCTCATCCGCTGCTGTCACCAAGGACGTTGAACAGGAAGAAGAGTTTGCTTGGAGATTCTGCCAAGACCAAGAGATTACATTAAGGAAGGAAGGACACTGTCTGAGCAGAAGGGGCAAACCCTCAACTGGAGCTTCTACCCACCAGAAACAGTTCTGCGTGCAAACCCGCCAGCCTTCCAGGAAGCGAACAGGTGAGTCTGTCTGTCTATCTTCTCTGCCAAATGGTTGGCTCTTCCCCCAGTGCCAACCCCTTCAGGGTCACCTGCCTTATTGGTCACGCTCTTGACATAGTCTTTTGAAGACTGAGACTTTGGTAGCAGAAGGTAGGCTAGCCAAGGCTCCAAATAAAGATTGTAGGGAGCTAGGAGTCCTTAAAATCTAGGAGTGGTTTTATTTCATCAGACAAGAGACCAGACAAGTGACAACAAGCCTGAAGCTACAGTTAAGGAGTTAGTAAAAAGATAGGCAGCAAATCAAGTTCAAGGACACACAGACCAAAGTAAGATCTGGTCTATCTTTTGGGCACATGGTGGTTTTCCTCCTTGAACCTGTAAGTGGCAATACCTGTCTTCCCAGTCTCCCTAGAGATGTTCTGAGGTGCTCTAAGAGGCTGGTCTGTCTGGGGGGATGGCTTTATCTGCCAATGCCATGTCCAGTGGAGAAGCAATTATGAAAGCCAGAATCCCCACCTTCTGTACCCCATAAAGAATTTTGGTTCATACTCTCAGATAGGGTAGAAATGTCAAGGCAAGATGAACAGAGGGCTCTGAACCCCAATTCCATCAGGACCCTGAGAAAGAAGAAGAAAAAAAGAAGGATATTTGGAAGCAGTAATAGGTATAAGTATGACTTAGTAAGAAAGGAAAGGTAGGGCATAGAAAAAAAATGGACATATAGATAGATGATTGATAGATAGATAGATAGATATAGAAATAATAGTTATATGATAGATAAATATATAGATATAGAAATAATAGTCAACATACCTGTGACCTTGGGAGAACTATTGCAGTTTCCCATGGAGGCAATGGAGATGCAGAGCTCTGGTGGTAGGATCAATGTGAAATTTTACCCTTTATCTTATCACTTTGTAAATCACTGATTTAAAAAAAAAAAAGAGGCTGACCTGTGTCCTAGTGGAATATGTGTCCTTGTCCCAAATTCCGATGGTAGCACTGCATTCCCATTCCTGCAGGTTTCACCACCTCCATCATGAACTGGCACTTGGTCACCTCTGTGTTTGTTGTAGTGGTGCTGAAGATTGTGGGAATGACTTTCTTCTTGTTTTATTGTGAGTATCTGAACAAGCTCTTTCCCAGCCCCATAATGTCCTGTTAGCTGTCTCTTCTCTCAGAATTCAAGGTTAGGATCCAGCAGTAGGTCCGGTATGAATAGTGCCCTGTGGTTCCTGGGCTTCACACAGTAGGTCTGGTTTCCTGGTCTACCTAGGACACAGAGAACTGGCCAGGGCAGATGGGCAGAACCCCACAATAAAGCTGGGATATTAGTTGTGTGAGCTGGACTAAACCTTCTGCTGTACCTGTTACTGTTGCTAGAATCAACTACGGCTCTGATTCATTATGGTAATAGATTACATCTGAGGTGCATCTTAAGCTTTTGAGACTATACATAGATGGAGAAATTTCCCCTATGTACATAGAAATGTACTCAGTTAAATGCTTAGAACAAACAGCTTTGTATCACAGGGTTATACTGCGTTAGCAGCAAGATGAATCTCCCCCAACCCCAGAAGCCAAAATAGAAAATAAGAGGAAGGAAGCATGATTAGGAGGCAGCAGTTGGGTAATGTCTTCCTTATGACCCAATCAAAGATGCAACTCCCTACGTGTAGGATAGCAGGAAGAAGACATGA
This sequence comes from Erinaceus europaeus, assembly GCF_950295315.1. NCBI lineage: Eukaryota > Metazoa > Chordata > Mammalia > Eulipotyphla > Erinaceidae > Erinaceus > Erinaceus europaeus. The sequence continues at coordinate 114,194,520 of NC_080169.1, read as the reverse complement.
ACATGAGGCAGTGATTCATGGGAAATATACACACATATTCCATGGCCTGAGTCAGAGAGCTCAGCATTTTACCTTTAGTCCCTATCTCTGCAGTTCACATTAATGTATATATTTCCAGTGCTCCACAGTCCCCTGGAATAGGAAAAGGTGTCTTAGTTACATAAATCAGCCTCGGGAGCTGAGCTGCTTTTGTTTACAGTTCCGCAGATATTTGGTGAAAATAATGATGGCTTCATTCCTACAGGAAGCTATGGAACAGGTAATGAATATGATACTAACTTCCTCTTCTTCATCCTCCTGTTTCTTATGTGCTGAATTCTTTTTTTTTTTTAGATTGTATTTATTTATTACTGAGAAAAATAGAAGGCCAGAGAGAAAGAACCAGACATCACACTTGTACGTGTCCTGCCAGAGACTGAATTTGGGACTTCATGCTTGATAGTCCAGTGCTTTATTAACTGAGTCAACTCTCAGACCACTGAGCTGAATTCTCAAAGAAATTTCTCCAGGGCTGTTTTCTCATGAAATTCTTTTGCACAAAGGGTCTATGGAGCTGTAATAGATATTAACAGATGAATGTGTTCTGAGGTTCTAATGTTCAACAAAGATCCTACAGTAACCAACACTTCATTAATACTAGAAAATTAAGAGGGTTCATCTTACCTGCTATCACCACCCAAAGTATAATAATTATGAGAGGTAAAGCAGTGCTGGCTAGCTCTATTGTAGTGATGATTTTGTAATAAAGAAGTTTATCAAAGGAGAGAGACTTCTAGGAGGCATGGCCATGGAATAACAGGGAACAGAACTAATCTCCTCCCCAAAGTAATATCTACAACTACTGAACTTAAATAATTGCATTGTACACTTTTAACTTAGACTACGTTATATGTCGTGTATAGCTTAATAAAAACTAAAAACGAATGCACACAGAGAAGAAAAGTTCTTATTAATTAAGGCAAGAGTGAGTGTAGTTTCTGACTGTAAGCACTGAAATGGAATATTCTGAGAGTACTTTATAAACACTGTCTATGTGTGCATCAACTGAAGGAATTGGCATGATGAAATCTCAGCCCTACAGAGAAGCTAAAAGATTACATCCAGCACCTCTTTTATTTTTTTATTTTATTTTATTTATAAAAAGGGAAACATTGACAAAACCATAGGATAAGAGGGGTACAACTCCACACAATTCCCAACACCAGAACTCTGTATCCCATCCCCTCTCTTGATAGCTTTCCTAGTCTTTATCCCTCTGGGAGTATGGACCCAAGGTCATTGTGGGATGCAGAAGGTGAAAGGTCTGGCTTCTGTAATTGCTTCCCCGATGAACATGGGCATTGACAGGATGACCCATACTCCTAGTCTGTCTCTCTCTTTCCCTAGTGGGGAAGGGCTTTGGGAAAGCGAGACTCCAGGACACATTGGTGGGGTTGTCTGTCTAGGGAAGTCTGGTTGGCACCTTGCTAGTATCTGGAACCTGTTGGCTGAAAAGACAGTTAACATATAAAGCCAAACAAGTTGTTGACTAATCATGAACCTAAAGGCTGGAATAGTGCAGATGAAGAGTTGGGGGGGGGGGGGAGTCTCTGTTTTGTAGATAGCTAGTACACATATTTCAGTTATATTCCAAAGGGCCTGTGGCTATACTAGTTTTTTGGTTTGTTGGTTGGTTGGTTTGTTTGTTTTCCCTGAGCCTGAAATCTGATATGCAGGTGGACCCAAGTTATTGTTTGGGGAGGTGATGTCATGGCTAGAAAAAGAACCAGAAAGCTTGATCAGGGAAGAGAGTAGCTCCCTAATATGAGAAAGTGGTATAAATATTGTTGACTATAAACCCCATTGATTTGATCTGATCTGGGCCCATATTCAGCTTAGGAGCCTATGTGACCTCTGCATCCCTGTAGATCTGAGCTCACATTCTGTGATCATGAGTAGGAACATTCCAAGCTGCCCCACCCAATATGGACCCATCTTCCTCAGGTGTAGCATAGAGTATGTTGTCCAGGCTCCCTTCAGAAGATGGAACATTCTCTACCGTTGTTGATCCACGTTGAGGGCAAGGTCCTATGTGGGCCCACAAAGGGGTCTCTTTTGTTGTTCCTGATAGAGATGACTGGTAACAATGGAGAGAGGGATTTTTTCTAGGTCTAGGCCCATCACATCTGTGTGGGAATCTCAGGTCTCCCTGAATAGGGCCCCAGCTGATGGGGTGGCCTGGTAGTGACTAAAGAGCCATTGTTAAATATGTCAGTCTCTTGCTCTTTTTCAGCTTCTGCAGTCCTTACTTTGCTAAGGTTAGCTTTGGAGTGAGTGACAGCAGTGTAATGGGAAGTAGGTGAGGAGGGTATCTAAATCTAATTAGATACTATTTCATTATGAAATTGATACTGACTCACTGCAGAGTATTGTGTACTTTTGCTTTCAGGTACATATTTTGCCCTAATTTATGGATACAGGTGAACATATGCCCTATCTCATGAGACCTGGTCTATATGTAGGTTTGGGACTTTGTTTGGAAGTGAACCACCTCGAATGGAATTAGAGAATACTATGAAAGGAAAGGTCTCACCCTAGTAATGAGGGTGAAAGGCTGACATTCCATGTCTGATGTTTCTGGACACAGTCTGAAGTGAAGCATACCAAGGTGGTACTCATTGTGTTGATTAGATTCAGATCAGCAGATGCAATATCACTTGGTACGAATTGAGAGAAGCATGCAGGAAAGTGAGCCCCACCCTAGAGGTTCCAGGACTGGGGGAAATATAGGCTCTACAAGAGGAAGCGGGGGGTTCCTTTGTCTTAGGGTTTAAGAAGGCAATAGATAGTTATTGCTATAATCACATTATTTGGCAATTGGGTTAACTTTGAAATATCCATTTGTTAGGATTTGCTGTATCATACACAATATCACCATAATTTATGTCCTTTGACATTATTTGTATATAGCTGTGCCACTGGTTGCTTCTGTTCTCCCTGGTCTAAGCTTTTAAGAGAGTCAACATATCAAATACTCAGCTTATGGTCTGTGCATTAAAAAGTTTGAGACATTCAATCAATTTTCCCCTCTCATATTAATTAAATAGTGACTTATATGATTACAAATTAATAGGAGTGAACATAAACACCATTCCCACTATAAGAAGACAGTGTCCCATCCCATCCCCTCCCCACCCCAGTGAAACGAACTTCCATCTTTGCCCTCAACCCAGAGATTTTTACTTTGGTGCCCTACTCCAAATTCAGTCATACCCTGCTTTGAGTTTCCCTTTCTGTTCTTCTCAACTTCTGTTTGAGTGGTATCATCCCATACTCGTCTTTGTCTTTCTGACTTAGCTCACTTAACGTAATTCCTTCTAGCTCCATCCAAGATGGGCCAGAGAAGTGGGTTCATTGTTCTTCATAGTTGCATAGTATTCCATTGTCTATATATACCACAGTTTTCTCAACACCTCTTTTCTAAAAGAGAAAAAAGCAACAGGAGACAAACAGCTCACTGTCACTCCTACAACACAGGGCTCAATGTCGGAAGTTAGGAGGATAAAGCTTCGAGGCAGACCTAAAACCTGTTAAACCCAGCTTCCTTAAAGGGGGTCCTAGGGCTTTATATACAGCACAGTACACATCCCCAAGAGAAAGTCATGTCTTTTTTATCATTGCTTTTTTCTTCATCTTTGTATCAACTAGAAGCACCCTGTACAGGGAGCTCTAAGGAAAACTCATAAAATATCCTAGCTAGGGATAAAAAATCCTAGCTAGGGATTTCTTTTTTAAAATTTTTTAAATTATTTATTTATTCCCTTTTGTTGCCCTTGTTGTAGTTATTATAGTTGTTGTTAATGATGTAATTGTTGTTGGATAGGATAGAGAGAAATGGAGAGAGGTGGGGAAGACAGAGATGGGGAGAGAAAGACACCTGCAGACCTGCTTCACCGCTTGTGAGTGACTCCCCTGCAGGTGGGGAGCTAGGGCTTGAACCAGGATTCTTACTCTGGTCCTTGCTGCAAGGTCCTTGTGCTTTGCACCACATGCGCTTAACCAACTGTGGTACTGCCCGACTCCTGGATTTCTGTTCAGTTCTAATACCAAGAGTGTCTCATAAAAAAATATACTAGTGAGGCTACTCCGGAGAATGGCAGCAGCGGAGGCAGGAGCTGGAGCCCCAGTGGCTGAGAGCTGGTGGACGGGTGGATGGGCTATTGCTGGTGAGGGTGGGGGCCAGTCCGTGATGACTCAGGGACTGAGTTTCTCCTCATAGAGGTGCTAGGGGTGGGAAGGGGGCAGGGATACAGCCTATCCATGACCATGGACTGCAAGAAGAGCCCGATCAGGCCAAAAAGACAAGCGAAACCTGCCGCAGACCAAGGGTTCTGGGATTGTAGCCTCAAATGCAGCATCTGCAATGTGAAAAAAGGCACCTCCACCAGAAGCCTTGGATCAATTCCCAGCTGGTGGCACACACAACAAGTGGCATAACAGTATACTACTCCACCACCTCCAAAAAAAAGGAGAAAAAGGAAAAAGTAGAAAAGCAAGACAAAGAGAAACCAGAAAAAAGATAAGGAAATTAGTCTTAGTGTTACCAAGAAAAATACCAAACAAAACCAAGTTCTGACATTCTGAAAGACCCTCCTAGTGAAGCAAACAGTATACAGCCTACAAATGCCACAGCAAAGACCAGTGAAACGAATCACACCTCAAGACCCCCGCTGGAAAATGTGAACAGAAGCACTGCATAGCAACTGGCAGTAACTGTGGGCGATGTCACCGTCATTATCACAGACTTTACGGAAAAGACTCGCTCCTGCTCCCCCTCCCCGTCCACAGTGACCGCCAATACAGCGTCAAAACAGCAGAACCAGAGCAGCTGCTCAGAGAGCACAGACAAGGGCTCCTCTGGTTCCGCCTCCACACCCAAGGGCGACATGTCAGCAGGCAACAAGGAGTCTTTCTGAAATGGCACATGGAATTGTGAACACTATGAATCAGGGTATGAAATTCAGATCCTCCACCTACCCATGCCACTTGGACCTTGGAGAATCTTCTGTGGACCTCTTAGTGGTGCTGCTAGGATGATTTCTGCTTGTCATGGGCATCTGGCTTCCGAGGGATTTCGCACACCTGACGATTACTCTTGACACTTTTATGTGTTGCATTATTTTATGTGATTTTCCTAACAATCACTTATAATTGGATGTGTTCCTGAGTCTACTTTTTATTTTAAAAATCTGCTGTGCACAATTTACCATGTACATTATAACTGGGTTTTTGTTTTTTGTTGGGGGTCGGCAAATAAGGGAGGGGGCAGAAACTTTTTATTTATTGTGTTCACAAAGTCCATCCTTTCAGCATATCCTTTTAAGTTTAGTTCTTTCCAGTTATACTATGTACTATCAGTTTTGATATAACTATATATATATGAAGGGTTATTTGAAACCAACCCTTGGCGACGTTGGTGCTTGATACACTGTGAAGTGAATACAACACTGAACAGTTACAAATCTGGGACAGCTCCTCCTGTGAAAAGTTCTGACATTAAATTAAAATCAGTCTAGGGGCCAGGTGGTGGCACACCTGGTTGAGCGCACAGGTAACAGTGCACAAGAACCCAGGTTCAAGCCCCCAGTCCCCACCTGCATGGGAAAGCTTCACAAGTGGTGAAGCAGGGCTGCAGGTGACTCTCTGTCTTCCTGTCTCCCCCTTCCTCTCAACTTCTGGCTGTCTCTATCCAAAAAATAATAAAGATAAAAAATTGTAAATTAAAACCAGTCTTATATGAAGTATGTTCCAACCCATGTGGGAACTTGACTGCCATCTGCCTAAAGAGTACTGGATGATATAATATATATATATATATTTTTGAACAATGTGATCTCAAATTTAAATACTGCTCCAGATAGCCTGCATTTGCAATGGAGTAACTGAAAAATCGCAAGTGTTTTGTTGGGGAGGGCTTTGATCATTCAAAATTAAACTAGCTCCAAGGTGCCAAGTATTCAATGTAAAATATGGTTACATGTTAATATTGCTGTTCTTACATGAACACTCATGAAACTATGGTATTCTGTAACTTGAATTCCACCCATTTTCCAGACCTCTACTCATGTCTGAGGTAAATCTATATGTTGTCTCTTAGTTTCAGGATTCAACTGTCAAACTATTTTTTGGTCTGTTCAAGAAGCAAATACCTGTTTCCACTAGGCATGTGACATTGTGATGATGGGTTTTATAACAAGTTTGTTTTCCCTCATTTCTTTTTGTTTAACCAATATAGCTGTAAGAATTCATTTTCTTAAACTATTGTTTCACTAGATGAACGTTGTCAGTCCCAACACATTCATCTGGGCACGGAGATTTTCAGTGTTTGGAGACTTCTCAAATCCCAGCCATGGGAAGTAACTCAAGAGAATGGCTTGTAAGTTTGTAGTAGAATTTGCAGGGAAAGCTCAAACCTCCTGTAAGCAAGTTTTTTCCCTCCAAGATAGCTTGAGTAAATGGCTCTGAGGTTTCTTTTCACTTTCTTTTATAACATGCAAAAATAAAAATTAAAGACAAAGAATATATATATATATATATATATATATATATATATATATATATACTAGTATATACTGCAAATAGTCTTTGCACTGAAGAATAAATAAAAAGTGAATGCTCAGTCATGGCATTTGGGGGTCTATAGCCATTGCTATGTTGTTTTATTTTGGTTTCGTTGTCACCAGCATCATTGCTAGGGCTCAAGCAATGAATCCACTGCTCCTGGCATATATATATATATATATATATATATATATATATATATATATATAATTTTACTTTCTTTTGTTTATTTGGTAATTTGATACTTGGTAATTAATAAGTTATTTGATAATTTATTTCACTTATTTGATAGAGACAGAAAAACTGAGAAGGGAGAGGTAGATGGACATGGTGAGACATAGTAAGACACCAGGAGCTCTGCTTCACTACTTGTGAAATTTCCCTCCTGTAGTTGGGAGCAGGGGCTTGAAAGTGGGTCTTTGCACATGATGGTAATGTGTGTATCCCACTGGGTATGTCACCACCAGGTCCCTTGGGAATATGTTTTATTAGTGTGAGAGTAAGAAGCTAATTGTGAGTCCTAGCTACTTAGCTATAACCCTGGAGGCAAATAATAATAATTTAAAAAATGCATCCAAAAGTTGGCAAGAAAGCTTTCCTGGGAAGCCACCCACCTTGTCATATAATCAGACTAAGTCTGAGCCTGGTTCCCACCACACTGGGGGAAGCTTCAGTGATGGGATGTTTTCCCCTCTCTTTCTCCATCTATCTGAAAAGTCAGCCAGAAACTACAATGGTGTCCAATCATAATGAAAGAGGAAAAAGAGGACTTGGGATGTAGGTCATGGCAAATTGTGATGTAGTTCAGATGGAAGATTCAAAGAAAGAATATCTGAAAGTTCTTGTCATAGAATGGCCAAGAGCCCTTGACACCTCCACTGTCCAGAGACAAATAGTCACAGGGATTAAACAGTGGCTCTGGTGTTGGTGGATTATATTCATTGTGCCATCTGCCTTCAGGTTTCCTTCTTTCATTTCAGTCCCACAGATTTTTGGAACCACCAATATGGGCTTCGTTCCCACACAGAGCTATAATGGAACAGGTAATAAAGGACATGGTTCTACCCCCACCCTCACCCCACAGATAGATATCTTCTGTAATGAGTCTATTAAGACATTTCCTCTAGTCCTTTTTTAAGATAATAACATTGGGCAAAGTTTTAAGGGACCTAGAACAACTCTTTTCTTTTTTTTAATATTTATTTTATTTATTCCCTTTTGTTGCCCTTGTTTTTTTTTTTATTGTTGTAGTTATTATTGTTGTCGTCGTTGTTGGATAGGACAGAGAGAAATGGAGAGAGGAGGGGAAGACAGAGAGGAGGAGAGAAAGATAGACACCTGCAGACCTGCTTCACCACCTGTGAAGCGACTCCCCTGCAGGTGGGGAGCCGGGGTTCGAACCGAGAACAACTCTTTTCTTTTTTTTTTTTTTTAATTTTTTAAAAATATTTATTTTATTTATTGATTCCTTTTTGTTGCCCTTGTTGTTTTATTGTTGTAGTTATTATTGTTGTTGTCGTTGTTGGATAGGACAGAGAGAAATGGAGAGAGGGAGGGGAAGACAGAGAGGAGGAGAGAAAGATAGACACCTGCAGACCTGCTTCACCGCCTGTGAAGCGACTCCCCTGCAGGTGGGGAGCCGGGATTCGAACCGAGAACAACTCTTTTCTTTTTTTTTTTTAAATATTTTTTATTTTATTTATTTATTCCCTTTTGTTGCCCTTGTTGTTTTATTGTTGTAGTTATTATTGTTGTTGTCGTCGTTGTTGGATAGGACAGAGAGAAATGGAGAGAGGAGGGGAAGACAGAGAGGAGGAGAGAAAGATAGACACCTGCAGACCTGCTTCACCGCCTGTGAAGCGACTCCCCTGCAGGTGGGGAGCCGGGGTTCGAACCGGGATCCTTATGCCGATCCTTGTGCTTTGCGCCACCTGCGCTTAACCCGCTGCGCTACAGCCCGACTCCCACAACTCTTTTCTTAAGGATACATTTATTTGTCAATGAGAAAGAAACAAGTAGAGAGAGGGAAGGAAGAGAAAGAAAAACAGAGCATTACTCTGGCATGTGTGATTCCAGGGGTTAAATTCAGGTCCTCATATTTTGCAACTCTGGCTCTATCTGCTGCATTATCTACCAGATACTACCAATGCCTTTTTTTCCTTTTATTTATTTATTTATCTATTTATTCATTGTTGTTTTGTGTAAGTGTTACCGCCTAAATCATTCCCTTTGTGTGGTAGATAGGGAAACTGAGACTAGATTGAATAAAAATTCTTCCTTGCGGGCCTGGGTGGTGGCACACCTGGTTAAGCACACACTTTACCATGTGCAAGGATGTGGGTTCCAGGCCCCGCTCTCCACCTGCAGAGGGGACATTTCATGAGTGGTGAAACAGGTGTGCATATGTTTATGTTTCTCTGTTTTGCCCTTCTCACACAACTTCTCTCTGCCCTCTCCAATAAAATTAGAGAGAGAGAAAGGGAAAGAAAGAGAGAGAGAAAGGGAGGAAAGAATGAAGGATGAAGGGAGGGAGGAAGGAACAAACTAACAAACAAACAATTGCCCTCACATCCAAATGAAAGAAGAAAGGAAAGAAGGAATGAAGGAAGGGAGGGAGGCAGGGAGGGAGGGAAGTGGGACACCAGGAGCAGTGGCTTCACAATGTTGGCAGAATAACCCTGGTTGAAAAAAAAGTTCATCCTGAATTAAAGACTTGTGTCAATAGAAATAACATAAATAGGTAGCTGGGCAGTAGCACAACGGGTTAAGTGCACATGGCGCAAAGTGCAAGGACCAGAATAAGGATCCCAGTTAGATCCCCCAGCTCCCCATCTGCAAGGGGATCACTCCACAAGTGGTGAAGCAGGTCTGCAGGTGTCTTTCTCTCCTCCTCTCTGTCTTCCCCTCCTCTCTCCATTTCTCTCTGTCCTATCCAACAATGATAGCAATAACAACAACAATAATGATAAACAACAAAGGGAAAAAATAGCCTCCAGAAGCAGTGGATTTGTAGTGCAGGCTACTGAGGCCCAGCTATAACCCTAGAGGCAAAAAAAAAAAGAAGAAGAAAATAATAATAACATAAATAACCTATATTTTACCACTTTAAGGCTTAGTTCCAAGGATCACACCTAAACTCACTAATCTCTCTCACTCTTCTCTTGGAATTCTTTAGCCTGCAGCAAAGGATGGGATTTTTACCAAGGAAAATGTTTTTTCTTGTCCACGGATGAACTGTCTTGGATCAAAAGCAAGAACTATTGTGAAGCACAAGGGTCAAGTCTAGCCATTATCAACAGACCAGAGGAACTGGTGAGAACACTAGGATGGCACAGAGAAGCATCCACACACACATGCACCATCACATAGGGGTGGGTCCCACCGGGCACTGAGTGTGTGAGCTGGGGTGAGGTGGGTGGGAAATGGGAGGAACTGGCTGAGAGTTCAAACTCCTTATTCTGAATGTGGTGGCTGAGATTCTTCTCAGTAGCAGTGAGGTGGGTTCCCATGACCCTCTTGAGCTAAAGGGATCCATGTTCCATGGTCACTCACTTGAGACTCTGGCATTCTAGCACCAGGACACATAAAGGACAGGGAATGGGAGTGGAGAGATAGCACAGCTATATAGCACAGCATTTTCATACAAGGTCCCAGGCTCAAATCACCAACAACCAAAGTTTAACAGTGCTCTGAGCAAAAAAATATAATAAAACAATAAAGGACAAGAAGTGGCCAAGTATACTCATGTGTATAAAAGCTGTCTAGTAAACTGCAGGAAACTTCGTAGATGTGAGTCATCAGTTTACAGTCCAGCCTGCCTGATAAACAAAAAAAGATGCAAATTAAGAAAAGTTAGTGATTTTCAAAATTTAATAGTAATATGAAAAGCAAAGCATTGAGGACTTTCACAGGGAGATTAGAAAGTATATTCTTGTGTCAATGGTGTCAGTGACTATATTGTAAACCATTAACTATCCCCCCAGACATACACACAAACCCCACCACCACAACCAAGAACAATGATTTTTTTTTAACTTTTATTTATAAAAAGGAAACACTGACAAAAAGCACAGGATAGGGAGTTGGGTGGTAGTTCAGCAGGTTAAGCGCACATGGCGCAAAGCGCAAGGACTGGTATAAGGATCCCAGCTCGAGCCCCAGGCTCCCCACCTGTAGGGGAGTCACTTCATAAGCCGTGAAGCAGGTCTGCAGGTGTCTGTCTTTCTCTCCCCCTCTCTGTCTTCCCCTCCTCTCTCCATTTCTCTCTGTCCTATCCAACAACAACATCAATAACAACAATAGTAATAACTACAACAATAAAAAATAACAAGGGCAACAAAAGGGAATAAATAAATAAATATTTTTTTTAAAGTTAAAAAAAAACACAGGATAAGAGGGGTACAATTCCACACAATTCCCACTACCAGAACTCCGTATCCCATCCCTTCCCCTGATAGCTTTCCTATTCTTTTGTGTATATATATTTATATGTACATATATATATGTACATGTTATATATTTTACAGAATTACATGTTGACAGAGTTTTGAATTCCCACCGTTCCTACCACCAGAGTTCTAAACCTTTACTCTCTCTACTGCAATCCACCACAGTTTCCCTAAAGTTTTAGATATGGACCATCCATCTTCTCTACAACTATCTGTCCACATTTATACATAGTTGCCCCTTCTTTTTCTGATTCAATCCTCTCCCTCTAAGCCACTCATGACATCAAAACTACCTCCATATGTCCCTCTCCTTTTCCTTTTCTCTCTCTGGGTGCTGACAGAGCTGGAGTGCAGAGTCCTCTTATCTTCATCCTATCACTTCTCTCCCACTGGGAGTATGGATAGAGGTTGTTTATGGAGAGCAGAAGGTAGGAGTTCTGGCTTATGCAGCTGCTTCTCCACTGAGCATAGGTGTTGACAGGTCTATCCACACCTCCAGGCTTTCCTATTCTTTAACCCTCTTGGAGTATGGACCCAATGTCATTATGGGTTGCAGAAGGTGGAAAGTCTGGCTTCTGTAATTGCTTCCCCACTGAACATGGGCATTGACAGGTTAATCCATACTCCCAGCCTGTCTCACTCCCTAGTGGGGCATGGCTCTGGGGAAGTGAAGCTCCAGGACACATTGGTGGAGTCATCTGCCCAGGGAAGTCAGGTTGGCATCATGGTAGCATCTGGACCCTGGTGGCTGAAAAAAGAGTTAACATATAAAGCCAAACAAATTGTTGACTAATCACGAACCTAGAGTCTGGAATATTGCAGATGAAGATTTGAGGTCTCTGTTTTAGATAGCTAGTAGGCCTATTTTAGTTATATTCCAAATGGCCCATGGCTATACTAGTTTGTTCCATCCTCCAAAGGGAGGCTGGATAACATACTCTATGTTCCACCTGAGGAAGATGGGTCCTGAAATTGGGGCAGCTTGGAATGTTCCTACTCATGACCACAAACTGCGAGCTCAGACATACAGGGATGAAGAGGTCACATATGCTCCTAAGCTGAATTCTTCTTCTTCTAGCATTTGCCCTTCTTCTGTAGCCAGTCAACAGCGTCAGGTTGAAAGCTGTCAGGAGCTGCTTGTTGCTGGCTTTGAAAGTGACTGGGATCCATGTGGATTCAGTCGGCTAGGAAGGATCGTCAGTTTCCCCAATGAATGGTTACTCACGGGATGCACCACGAGAAGGCCGATCCAATGCATCCCTAAGCTGAATATGGGCCCCAGATCACATCAAATCGATGGGTTTACAGTCAACAATACGTATGCACCTTTCCCATATTTGGGAGCTACTCTCTTCCCTGATGCAGCTTTCTAGACCTTTTCCCAGGCGTGATATCATCTCCTTAGACAATAACTTGGATCCACCTGCATATCAGATGTCAGGCTCAGGAAGTATAATGACTTTAAGAAAGGCTCAGGTCAAAAAATACTCAGGTCAAAACTGGAATCGCAGTGTACAGTGATGGTCATCAAAGCAGCTAACGCTCTGCAGAGAGATTTATTCTAACATTTCTTTCATCCTCATAACAATTCAAAGTGGAAATTATGATCCAAATGTTATATAAGAGGAAACTCATGCATAGGAACATAACTTCATGCATCAACTAAATGAGAAAACTGTCTCTCCAACTCCGAAAGGCCACTCTAATCAATTTCATTTAGTTATTTAATTTTTTTAGAACATTTATTTTTTTGAGAAAGATAGAACAAAGCACTGTTCTGGCATAAGCAAAGTATCAAACTGAGAACTCACTCATGCAAATCCTGGACTACAATTAAGTCACTTCTTATCCTGCAGATTATATTTTATTTCAGTTTGCAGTTGCCTTTACTTTAGATCCTAAGTCTTTTCTAAGTGCTAGATATACTGCTATATAGGGGGTTTTTTTTTTGCCCCTCTTCCCTATATCCCTTAATCTTTTTTTCCCTATAATGTCCTCCAGAGAATTTTTAAGAAAGTATTTTCTGAATCTTTATAAAACATGCCCAGAAAAGAATAGGAATCAGAATGTGCAAATCCCCTTGGACTAAGAATCCAACTTAGATGGGGAAAAAAATGACTTAAGACAGAAAATCAGGAATATTACAAGGAGAAAAAAAGACAAAGGAAGAGGGAAACAGGGTAGGCAACTGAGTGCCTTTATTCCTATAGTCACCTTTTAAACTTTAGTGGATCTGAATTTTGTTCTTTCATTCACCATCACTTATGCTTAATGCTAATTCCCCAAAATTTTACCACCCCAATCGACATCTGACGACTCTCGATTCTGCAGCTCTAGCTCAAATTTTCCTCTAGACCAAATCATCAGATTTCACTTGGATGTCTCAAAAGCACCAAAAATAGTTTGCATATAAGTGTACATGTGTTCAAAACCCAGTGCATGATATTTTCTCTCAGCTTTTCCTCCTCTTATATTTCTAGTAGTTATGAGTAGTCATGTCACCCATGGCAGGCTGGTATATTAACTGCCAACTCATATCTATGAGGTTTCCTGAAGCTCATTAGACAACTTTTATACACATTTGTGTCTAAAATACAAATACTGATGGTTTTCTGGCTTTGACCTTTTCTCTTAGCTCCTAAATTACTTGCTAACCTTGTATTTTTTTTTCTTGCCCCTACAGTGAATAGTTAGTTCATCTCTTGCCTGAATGTCTTCGTAATCCTTCTAGCTCTTATCTCCATCTTCTTTTTTTTTTCTCCCTTTATTGGGGGATTAGTGTTTTACAGTTGAGAGTAAATACAATAGTTTGTACATGCATAACATTTCTCAGTTTTTCCACATGTATCTTTATCTTCTTATTCTATTATCTGTGATTCTTCACAACTGCAGCCTTCATGTAGTATTTTCACAAATAAATAACCACCCAAAGACTCCAGTCTGGGATTCGGAGGAGGGGGTTTGATGTGGTGTACACCTTTTTTCATCCTTTGGGAAGATAGCAAGTATTGCCGCACCAGTCACCAGCATTCTCTGCTTTTTATTAATTAGTTGTAGGATCCATCAAAGGAATTCTAAAACATTCTTACATAAGCAAAAGGCATAATATAGTTCATTAACAAGGGGAACGAGATGGAGAAGGGACATCTGCAGAAAGGTGTACCAGAGATAACGAATAACAAGGCCATCAAATATTTTCTAGCAAGCTTCAATGTTTCTTCTAACTAGCACCATTAAGATTTTAGCAGATATATAGCTGCAAGGACCAACATACCTCCTCATTCACATAATGTATCTTATCATGCTGTTGTGCGGCACTTTGGTGCAGAACCTTGGCTCTATTGGTGTTTAAGAAGCTATGGAAGCTGTCAGTCCTGGGAGTCAGGCGGTAAAGCACCAGGTTAAGCGCAGGTGGTGCAAAGCACAAGGACCGGCGGAAGGATCCCGGTTCGAGCCCCCGGCTCCCCATCTTCAGGGGAGTCACTTCACAGGCAGTGAAGCAGGTCTGCAGGTGTCTCTCTTTCCCTCCCCCTCTCTGTCTTCCCCTCCTCTCTCCATTTCTCTCTGTCCTATCCAACAACAATGACAACAACAATAATAACTACAACAATAAAACAACAAGGGCAACAAAAGGGAATAAATAAATAAAATAAAAATAAAAATAAGAAGTTGTCAGTCCCACAAAGTAATTAGGCCATGGGTTGTAAAACCTGAGGCAGGCACAAGCCTGGAATGCTAAGATACATTTCCTAGATGTGTCTGAACAATTACCCTTCATAGAATGGCATGCTAACATCTCTAAGCCTCAAAACTGTGTGTTGTATGAATAGGTTAAAATCCAGATTCTCTAGCATGAAATTTAAGGTCTTATAAAGTCAAGCCTCTGTTTTCTCTATAGTTTTGTCCACCAATCCACTTCTTTTCCACCTCTGCACCAATCTATCTGGGCATCTTGTGGTTCCTCCAATGTTTTCATGTTTCTCTGTCACACACATGTGGTCTACTTAACTCTCTTCCTAGAAGTCTAAACCTAACCTTCACACCCTCTCTCTTGTATTTGTCTGACAAACAACTACTTCCTAAATCTCATCTTAAGTGATATTTCATCTTTGGTCATTCTAGAAAAGTCCAAATCCATGTAGACTTGGTCATTTATACTTTCTTGCACATATGTTGTAACACTACATTTGAAATACCTCATTATACCTATCAGACTATGAATCTCCAACATGTTTGTGATTACTGGTATTTTAGAAACAATGCTGAAATCTATTCCCCTCTTCATCATATGTACCTATTTGTAATAAA